>NC_083584.1:8683483-8783483 GCF_027579695.1 Neoarius graeffei
GACTAAACTGCACAAGTCCGGGAGCTGTTCTCTCGCTCTCTCACACTCTCGCTTCCCTCCAAATGTTTTTGCACCCTTTAAGTGGTTTAAACTGCCTTTCGATGAGCTGGTGACTGTATTTACGTGTTGTCGCATCACAGAGTAGATTATTTTCCAGCAGTGAGCTGGTGGATCTGCTCCTGTTTAATAACCAACACGTCATTTTTTTAATTTTATTGATGGAGTCATGGAGCAGCGCTGATAAACACACAGCATTTTAATAACTTCAATTATAAGCTGTGTTTCTTGGCAAAAAAACCCCCAAAAAAACTCTCTATGCACATTTCCAGTTGAAAAAAATGTATTTTACAAATTCAACTCCAGTATTCCCAGTTCCATATTTTCCCAGTTTTCTATAATTCCCAGTTCCCTATCTTCCCAGTTGAGTATGTGCTCAGTTTTCTGTGTTCCCAGTTCTCTGTATTTCCACTACCCTGTGTTTCCAGTTCTTTACGTTCCCAGTTTATTTAGTTTGTATTTCCCTGTATTCCCAATTTTCTATTTTCCCAAAATTCCCAGTTCTCTACTTTCCCATTTTTCTATAATTCCCAATTCTTAATGTTCCCAGTGTCCTGTCTTCCCAGTTTAATATGCACTCAGTGTCCTATGTTCCCAGATCTCTGTATTTCCACTACCGTGTTTCCCAGTTTCCTGTAATTCCCAGTTTAATATGTACTCCATTTTCTGTGTTCCCAGTTCTCTGTATTTTCACTGCCCTGTTTCCACTTCATGTTCCCAGTTTCTTTAGTTTACAGTTCCCTGTATTCCCAATTCTCTATGTTCCCAGTTTCCATTTTCCCAATTTCCTGTAATTCCCAATTCTCTATGTTCCCAGTTCCCTATCTTCCCAGTTTAGTATGTACTCAGTTTTCTGTGTTCCCAGTTCTCTGTATTTCCAGTGCCGTGTTTCCACTTCACGTGCCCAGTTTTAGTTTGCAGTCCCCTGTATTCACAATTCTGTGTTCCCAATTCCCTATTTTCCAAGTTTCCTATAATTCCCAATTCTCTGTTCTCAGTTCCTTGTCTTCCCAGTTTAATATGTACTCAGTTTTCTTTGTTCCCAGCTCTCTGTATTTCCATTACCCTGTTTCCTTTTTCTATAATTCCTAGTTTCCTATGATTCCCAGTTTCTGATCATTTCCAGTGTAATATGTACTCAGTATTCTATGTTCTTAGCTCTGTTTCTCAAGTGCCCTGTGTTTCCAGTTCTTTACATTCCCACATTCTTGAGTTTGTATTTTCCTGTATTCCCAATTCTCTATGTTCCCAGTTCCTTATCTTCCAAGTTTACTATGTGCTCAGTATGTTCCCAGTTCTCAGTATTTCCACTACCCTGTGTTTTCAGTTCTTTACGTTCCCAGTTTATTTAGTTTGCATTTCGCTGTATTCCCAATTCTCTATTTTCCCAGTTTCCCATAATTCCCAAATCTTAATATTTCCAGTTGTTTCCAGTTTCCTAGCATTCCCAGTTTCATATGTTCTCAATTTTCTATGTTCCCAGTTCCCTTTTTTCCAAGTTTCCTATAATTCCCAGTTCTTAATGTTCCCAGTTCCCTATCTTCCCAGTTTAATATGTGCTCAGTTTTCTGTGTTCCCAGTTCTCTGTATGTCCACTTCTCTGTATTCCCACTTCTTTACATTCCCAGTAAGGTATTAGGCAGAGACCCGTCCACCCGTAAATTTGACGGGCGATTGCCGATTTCAACGGACAAGTATACACACAGACGGATACTGAAACGGACGATAATGCCGAAAATTTTCGCACATGAATACTCCCACATGTCATCCGATAAATCCAGTTATGTTCCGCCCACACACGGACTGGCCATCGGGAGTAGCGGGAGTTTTCCCGGTGGGCTGGTGGTTCAGCGTGGGCCGGCGGAGAAAAAAAAAAAAAAAAAAAACAGTTGCGCGCTGGCCTTTAATATGATAAGCAATGTTAACAGTTTCTTTAACAAACTGTTAACATTGCTTATTACAGTTGCGCGCTGGCCTTTAATATGATAAGCAATGTTAACAGTTTCTTTAACAAACTGTTAACATTGCTTATTACAGTTGCGCGCTGGCCTTTAATATGATAAGCAATGTTAACAGTTTGTTAAAGAAACTGTTAACATTGCTTATCATATTAAAGGCCAGCGCGCAACTGTTTTTTTTTTTTTCTCCGCTGGCCCACACTGAACCACCGGCCCACTGGGAAAACTCCCGCTACTCCCGATGGCCAGTCCGTGTGTGGTTCCGCCATCATTTACAAATCGTAAGAAACACAGTTTAATACGAAAAATACTGAAAACTTGAAATGAAAAATCAGAATATTTCATCGTTTCCGCCATTTTGGCCCGCACTGAATCTTGTAACATGCGGACTGAATAAATCGCGAATTCTGATTGGTCGAAAATTGCCAAACACCCTGCGTTGTAGTTTCCTCTTTCTTGGCGGGAGAACCGCATTTTTTTTTTGCTGACTCACTCTTCTGGATCAAGATGAATCCCAACAAACGCCCCAAATTGAATGTGACAAAAACTGATTCGTTTTTCCACAAAAAGACAGAAAAGGTATGTGTGATACATTGATTAACAAGGGGGGTTCATTGGGGTATGGTAAAATAGAATACTGTTGGTTTTTTTTTTTATTAAATACTGTAACTAGATCAAAAGATTATATACAATTCATTGTTGTTTATTTTCTTTTCACTTTTGTTACCAAATCAAACACCATACATACATCTGATACATTCAGGAGTGAAACTGAAAAAAATACAAAGTAAAAATATGCAATATTTCTGATCAAAAATTACACGCCATTTCACCCTGAAAATGTCCTAGAATGCAGGAAATGAAGTCTAAATTTCAAAAATTTTCTGGGGGGGCATGCCCCCAGACCCCCCTAGAGGGACTTCGCGCCTGCGGCGCTCGTCTTCGCACCTGCGGCGCTTATCAGGATTATATAAAATATTATTTTTGACTGGTAAATTTCTTTTTCTGCCTAATACCCTAATTCCCAGATTCTTTTTGTATTTCCTTGTATTCCCAATTCTCTACATTCTCAGTTCCCAGTTTCTATAGCCACAGTGTTCTATGTTCTGAGTTCCCCGTGTGTGAACGGGCTCAGTGTTTTGGGAATGTTCTGAAGAACATCATTTTCAAAAAAAAAAAATCTGTTTTATCTCATTTCTCTTTCCTTTATTTATTTCTGCCTTAAAGACTCAAAAATGGCCAAAACTTTCCCGACACACTTGTGTGGTTCTTTAAAATGTCCGAATCACCTCTGAGGGTTGCAGACTTTGGGAATAAGCCGAGTTGGATGGAAATCCTTGAACAATGTGGAGTTATTTGTGACTCGGAGTGGTGGAAGTGGAAACGCGAGGTGAGCAGGCACTCGGTCAATGGCAGGAACTTCCCCGTTTTTAGGGCAGGAAGTGTTGTGATTGAGTCGACACGAGGGATCCTGGAGTTACTTCCTGTGTGTGTGTGTGTGTGTGTGTGTGTGTGTGCAGTTCCACACTGTGTCCAGCAGGTGAGGACAGAGGACACGGTGGGAGAGGAAACGGAGAAAGGGACAGATCCACAGCTCCAGTTCCTCTTCCAGCTCCAGCGTTGCTCATCACAGCAGCCGCTGAAACCGAGGCCCTTGAGGTTTTTGTTTTTCCCCCCAGCTCGAGCTGAAGAATGTATTTGAAGGCGTCCGTGTCGTCCTCACTGCACCTGAACGTGTGTGAGCAGGTCACACCGGTGCTTTTATCTCACACTGAGATAAAAAAAGGCAGAATTTGTTCTTTTACATGGAGAAGAGGCAGAAAGAGTTGAGCAGCTTTTTGAGTTTTAACTCATTTTGAACCACAAAGTGGGACCCGAGGACTGAATGTTGAACTTTCATGAAGGAAAATATAAATGATGCTGTGAGTTGTCTTGTCTTGTTGAAGATCATCCAAGATAGACATGTTTAATATCTGAATAATAATGCACACAGGGTGGCACGGTGGTGTAGTGGTTAGCGCTGTCGCCTCACAGCAAGAAGGTCCTGGGTTCGAGCCCCGGGGCCGGCGAGGGCCTTTCTGTGCGGAGTTTGCATGTTCTCCCCGTGTCCGCGTGGGTTTCCTCCGGGTGCTCCGGTTTCCCCCACAGTCCAAAGACATGCAGGTTAGGTTAACTGGTGACTCTAAATTGAGCGTAGGTGTGAATGTGAGTGTGAATGGTTGTCTGTGTCTATGTGCAGCCCTGTGATGACCTGGCGACTTGTCCAGGGTGTACCCCGCCTTTCACCCGTAGTCAGCTGGGATAGGCTCCAGCTTGCCTGCGACCCTGTAGAACAGGATAAAGCGGCTACAGATAATGAGATGAGATGAGATAATGCACACAAATCCAGAGAGGCAGAGTTGAGTCAGTTTTTAGCTGTAAATTTACTGTTTATGGTAAGGAAAAGCTGCATGAAGCTAACAAACGCTAGAAGTTTGTTCCAAAGTTACACGCAAGTTGAAGTAGATCATCTTTTTAATACGATCGCTCTCCTGTAAATATCCTACAGCCTTCCAGTTTACGCTGCTGGTGTTTCAGACCGTACTGCTGTCCAGAGATGCTCAAAGAGACGCGATACATCGACCACTGGCGCCTTTTTAATAAAATTAAAAAACAGAGATCATCACTTTTTCACTGCTTATAAAGAATCATCTGAGCTCCTGAGAAATAGAACCTGTACAGGGCCGAAGATGAACAACCAACGTGTTTTTTTAAGGATAGTTTTTTTTTTATAAATAGGTTAATATTTAAATATAATCGAGCGATATAGTTTTTTAGATTTTGTTGTGTTGTTCATTATTTTAATTACTGCGCGTTATATTTGTTTTACATTGTAACATCTGATATGTACTTTTATCCCGTGGAGTAGTCATTTGGCATTTGACTGTGATGATGCGATGTGGGACTGAACCATGTCACGTGATGTCACGTCACTCCGAAAGCTCACACAGCACACACTTGTTTTATACACTTGTAGAAACGGCAATGATGTGTGTACAGTGTTTTATAAGAGTGATAAGTCTCGGGGTTGGGGGGATTTTTTTTTTTGAGTATTAGAAGCACATGTTCAAGGTAGGGTGACCACCTCTAAAAATACAAAAAGTGGGACAAGTAGTACGTTTTAGTGGGACAAGGTGGGACAGGTGCGGCAACTTAAAGCTTTCATATATATATATATCTTTGAGACAAGCATATGTTACTGGCAGGATCAACCAGGTAGCGCCGCCAGGACGACGAGTATATTTTTATATATATATAAAATCCTATATCTTACCAAGAAATATTTGTATCCTGCCTTTAAACCTGTAAACACTGACCGTACACTTCACAATTTAGACCAGGGGGTTTCAAAGTGTGGGAGAGTCAGCCCCGCCCCCCCTCAGAGAGCAAATAAATAACAGCGCCCCCCCTTACAATTTTTGTTTTTGCTATACTTCATGTTCCATTCGTATTTAAAAAAATGGTTGTTGTACACATTTTTATTTTTTTTCTTTTACACATTTTAAACATCTGTGCTTTTTGAAAACTTCTTTTTTACACATTTTAAACATCTGTGCTTTTTTAAAACTTTTTTTTTACACATTTTAAACATCTGCTTTATTTTAAAACATCTTGTTTTACACATTTTAAACATCTGTGCTTTTTTAGAACTTTTTTTACACATTTTAAACATCTGTGCTTTTTTAAAACTTTTTTTTTACATATTTTAAACATCTGCTTTTTTTAAACATCTTGTTTTACACATTTTAAACATCTGTGCTTTTTTAAAACATTTTTTACACATTTTAAACATCTGTGCTTTTTTAAAAACATCTTGTTTTACACATTTTAAACATCTGCTTTTTTAAAACATCTTGTTTTACACATTTTAAACATCTGTGCTTTTTAAAAACATTTTTTACACATTTTAAACATCTGCTTTTTTTTAAAACATCTTGTTTTACACATTTTAAACATCTGTGCTTTTTAAAACCTGTTTTTAACACATTTTAAACATCTGCGCTTTTTAAAACATCTTTTTTTTTACACATTTTAAACATCTGTGCTTTTTTTTTTAAACATCTTGTTTTACACATTTTACACATCTCATAGCATCGTTAGCTAGCACCTCTTGGCAGACAACACACTGTGGCAGTGGAGCATCTTCAGATCCAGTCCATGAAAATCCAAACTTTAAATAATCGTGGTCATACTGCCTTCTTTTTTTGCTTGGCCCAGACTCTGTCTCCTCACTCACTGGAGCTTTAGGTACTAAAAATCCATCCATTTTGTCTCTGGTAAAGACTAGCTGAAGTTCGCTAAATGTCCGCAAAAGTAACTTATTCTGTCTTATTTTTCCTCACGTTGCGCCCCCCCCCCCCCCCCCCCCCCCCGAAGAACTCTGGCGCCCCCTAGGGGAGGCGTGCCCCACACTTTGAAAAGCCCTGGTTTAGACCATAAGGCCAATAAAACAAAGCATTTGATGTCTGCCTACGTCTTCATCCCAAAAACACACCAGTGTTGCAAAGTAATGTCGTTATTGAGACATTATCATTCGTCAACTCTACCGTCAAAAGCAGTAACTACTCAGGCCTTTCAAGTAGGCGAGTAACCTACAGTATACGCCTTCCAAATTACTCCACACTGACACAGTTCAACTAAAGGTACAGTGAAAAATCTGAAATCAAATCAAAAAATAATCTTATGTTAAATAAAACTTCAGCGCAGACATTTCTCAAACCAAAATCTCAAACTGGTGGATAAACATGGCTAGCTGGAATTTAAAAAAGAAGAAGAAGAATTCTATGATAGAATAACAGTGTCATGCTTCGGACTTAAGAGAAACGACTGCATAGATTTAGACGTTTCTTGCTGTTGAACCCTTTTCTGGTGAGACTCGCGTCCGCCGTGTCTCTTGACGTCATGCTCACTACCGTGAGCAACTGAAAAACTACTTTTGCACAAATAACAGAAAGCTCTGTCGGGTTCATCCGTTGGTCTTACCCAGGAATGTGATGTCGTCCATTCTCTACTGAAAGAGCACGTTCTCTTTTTGGGTGGCACACTGGCTATAGTTTCGCATTCAGGCACCGACTCTCCCTCTCTCTGTCTGTTCAATTTCACGTGGTGGGGCATTTACGCTCCCGATAATTTGATTGACATAGCCTACGACACAGCCTGTCGGACAGACGTCCTCATTCTCTCCTGCAACCATTGGACGAAATGAAAGCCAAGAGTGCTGTCCAGAGCCATATATAGCTCTACCACTCTGCTGCTGTCTCTGCGTTGGAGTCACGCGTCAGGCAAATGGAATAGATCGCATCCGTGTTTTTCATGTCGTCAATGAATGACCAGTGAAAAACCAGGACGTTATCCTAATATGCATGGCGCAGGACAAATGGCTGTACAGAATAACCTGAAGTGGGACGGGTGGTCACCCTAGTTCCAGGTGGTGTGATTTTAAAGGTGCGTGCATCAAACGCAGCCATTAATCAAACACTTTCATCAATAATTTCAACCCTGACAAACTGGAATTTTACATCGGCTGAGTTCCAAGTATAAGAATAATTATTCTATCCACATTCACTTCAATTCAAGTCAACATTGCCCGCCTTCACCCCGTCCTTCCCAGTAGTGACGCTCAAACTTCGGTCCACTCCTTCATTATGTCCCGCTCAGATTATCGTAACTCCCGTCTCTTTGGCCTCCTGACTAAATCCCTTCAAAGGCTACGATCCATTCAGAACTCTGCAGTGAGACTCCTCACTCATACCAAACCATCTGCTCATATCCCCCCATCAAGGGAGTAACTTTGATTTTGACATTGGTGGGGACACAAAAGTGATCCAAGGCAGTTACCAATATTCGTCTGTAGGTGGCAGTAAAGGACCATGGATTTGTTGTATCTAGCCTAGCCTAGTAGTAGTAGAAAGAGGTCTCTGTAAAACGGTGAACGCAGCAGACACCATGGCTGTCACGCTGTTGATTCTGAAATGCAAGTCGCACATCTGCATGGCCATGCAGTAGCCTACATCTGACTACTTACATTCTGTAAAACCATCAGGTCTATAAATTTAACATTCATTCATCGAGGATATTATCTAACACCAAGTTATATTGCTCCAGCGTTCCTTTTCTCTGCAGCTATGCAGTAGCCTAGCTCTGATGCGTCCTGTCACGTTGCTAAACCTGCCTAAGGAGCCACAGCAATACTTTTATGAAGGGTTTCCATACATCAAAAGGATTTTGTTGAGGTTTTAAAGCTCGACGGAAACCCTGCACTTACATTCTTGACTTTGAAGAAGAATGAACGAATGTCTCGTTTCTTGGGAGGGGGGCCGTCGTCCATGATACTCAAGTCGGCATGCGAGTCGTAGGGCAAGCATGCATGGACATCGAAGTCCAGCTCAATTTGTAGGCTGATGGAGAGTGGGGGGTGCGTAGGGTAGGTCAGGTGTGTACGTGTGCGATACGGGGGGTTGATGGGCGGGTAGTCATGGCTGCTGTGGGAGGTGTGCTGCTTTTACAGCAGATGGAGTGACAGCTGGGATAGCCAACCATGTAAGTTAGCGAGAAACAGGTAGCTAATCAGAGAATGCATATCTACGTTAGAGGGGGGATTATTAGCAGTGTCATACATTTAACCCTTTGTGTGCCATATAATCATTGCTCAGGTTAGGACATCGGTTTTATTGATCGTGATTACACAGTAGCGGCTGAATATTGGTAGGGACACGTCCCTAGCATCCCTACCCAAAATTACGCCCTAGCCCCCCATTCTTTCTCAGCTACACTGGCTACCTGTTCTGTCCAGAATTAAATATAAAATCATACTACTCACCTTCAAAGCCCTCCATAACCTTACTCCTTCTTACATCTGTGACCTTCTGACCCCGACACTCCATCCCGCTCTCTCAGATCCTCTAGCCAGAATCTTCTTGCACCAGACTCTCTACCCTGGGTGGCAGGTCCTTCAGCGCTATGGCCTCCAAGCTCTGGAAGACCCACCCTCAACCCCACCATGACTGCTCTTCTTTTCCTTTCTTCAAATCTCATCTCAAAATCTTTCTGTTTCATGAACTTTCCTCCTCCTCCTCCTCCTCCTCCTCCTCCACCACCACTGCATAAACTCGCCACTCTTTACCAACTCTTTTTCCATTGTGTGTTGCTTTCTTTGACCTATACAGGGCTCGAAATTCATATATATTTTTCACCAGCCAGCCGGACTAGTTCCCTTCCAAAGTAACTCGCCAAACAGAAAATCAACTCGCCAAAATTTGTTCATGTATGAATTTTACTTCTGTCAAAAATAACGCAAAAGAGAGTGGTTACCATTGTTCACGACTAATGTGCATTTATTTCAAGACCCGAGTATCTTGATACTGTTTTTTTTTTTTGCACACTTTACAAACTGGCATTTGCTGTTCCACGTCCTCCTCGCGATATCCAAAAAAATGCCAGATGACTGACCCCTTACTAGTTCTTTTAGGAACCAATTCGTCCCCTTCCATTTTTAATTTGTCTCTGAAATGGACAGAGCTTACACGGTAGCCTATGCAGCACAAGTGATTGCACGAACTGAGTCAGCGCTGTAGACCGAAACTAGGAAATCTTCCCGCATGTTCCTTTCAGCACCGAGATGTCGCCCGGGATTGGTTGGCGAATGCGTGACATTTTTTTTTTTTACCCTTAGGCAGCCTCTCACGTTACTGCCTGAAGGACAGGGAGAAAACCACTGGAAAAGGTTTTAAACAAACACGAAACAAAAGCAAGTCGGCAGATGACCATAAAATACTCGATAGTTACGATATAATAATTTTATGTATCTCACACAGAATTTTCGGAGAAATATCGAGTATATTCGATATATTGCACAGCCCTAGTCTGAATCTTCGCTTCATATATATTTTTTACTTTCAACTAGCCAGCCGGGCTGCCTAGTGACAGGAATTACCCGCCAAATGACAAATTAAGTCGCCTCGGGCGACCGGACCACCGCGAATTTCGGGCCCTGCTATGTAAAGCGATTTTGAGTTTGAGAAAGGTGCTATATAAATGTAACATTATTATTATTATTATTATTATTATTATTATTATTAAGTATTATTCACTGGATATGAGCAATCACATGCTCTGATTGGCTACTCTACTACTAGGATATCAGCTCATATACCGTGAGTAGAGAAAAACAAAATGGCGGAGCGTGTTACTGAACCAACTGAGGACGAAATAAAAACTCCACTCGAAAACAAAACCCCAAAAAACACAAAATAAGGCAACAAAATATGGAATGAAAGTATTTGATGGTAAGAATGTATCTTTTTTTTTTTTTTTTACAACCCCGATTCCAAAAAAGTTGGGACAAAGTACAAATTGTAAATAAAAACGGAATGCAATAATTTACAAATCTCAAAAACTGATATTGTATTCACAATAGAACATAGACAACATATCAAATGTCGAAAGTGAGACATTTTGAAATTTCATGCCAAATATTGGCTCATTTGAAATTTCATGACAGCAACACATCTCAAAAAAGTTGGGACAGGGGCAATAAGAGGCTGGAAAAGTTAAAGGTACAAAAAAGGAACAGCTGGAGGACCAAATTGCAACTCATTAGGTCAATTGGCAATAGGTCATTAACATGACTGGGTATAAAAAGAGCATCTTGGAGTGGCAGCGGCTCTCAGAAGTAAAGATGGGAAGAGGATCACCAATCCCCCTAATTCTGCACCGACAAATAGTGGAGCAATATCAGAAAGGAGTTCGACAGTGTAAAATTGCAAAGAGTTTGAACATATCATCATCTACGGTGCATAATATCATCAAAAGATTCAGAGAATCTGGAAGAATCTCTGTGCGTAAGGGTCAAGGCCGGAAAACCATACTGGGTGCCCGTGATCTTCGGGCCCTTAGACGGCACTGCATCACATACAGGCATGCTTCTGTATTGGAAATCACAAAATGGGCTCAGGAATATTTCCAGAGAACATTATCTGTGAACACAATTCACCGTGCCATCCACCGTTGCCAGCTAAAACTCTATAGTTCAAAGAAGAAGCCGTATCTAAACATTATCCAGAAGCGCAGACGTCTTCTCTGGGCCAAGGCTCATTTAAAATGGACTGTGGCAAAGTGGAAAACTGTTCTGTGGTCAGACGAATCAAAATTTGAAGTTCTTTATGGAAATCAGGGACGCCGTGTCATTCGGACTAAAGAGGAGAAGGACGACCCGAGTTGTTATCAGCGCTCAGTTCAGAAGCCTGCATCTCTGATGGTATGGGGTTGCATTAGTGCGTGTGGCATGGGCAGCTTACACATCTGGAAAGACACCATCAATGCTGAAAGGTATATCCAGGTTCTAGAGCAACATATGCTCCCATCCAGACGACGTCTCTTTCAGGGAAGACCTTGCATTTTCCAACATGACGATGCCAAACCACATACTGCATCAATTACAGCATCATGGCTGCGTAGAAGAAGGGTCCGGGTACTGAACTGGCCAGCCTGCAGTCCAGATCTTTCACCCATAGAAAACATTTGGCGCATCATAAAACGGAAGATGCGACAAAAAAGACCTAAGACAGTTGAGCAACTAGAATCCTACATTAGACAAGAATGGGTTAACATTCCTATCCCTAAACTTGAGCAACTTGTCTCCTCAGTCCCCAGACGTTTACAGACTGTTGTAAAGAGAAAAGGGGATGTCTCACAGTGGGAAACATGGCCTTGTCCCAACTTTTTTGAGATGTGTTGTTGTCATGAAATTTAAAATCACCTAATTTTTCTCTTTAAATGATACATTTTCTCAGTTTAAACATTTGATATGTCATCTATGTTCTATTCTGAATAAAATATGGAATTTTGAAACTTCCACATCATTGCATTCCGTTTTTATTTACAATTTGTACTTTGTCCCAACTTTTTTGGAATCGGGGTTGTATTTTTCACGAATTGCTCCTATCATTCCACCAGTTTATTTACATTCTAAGAAATGATTTTGTCGGACGTTTTGTATAAAGTTTTTATTTATCGAATTTGCTAAAAATAAAAATGCTGTTTCTCAAAATCCATTGAACATGGAGAGAATAAAACAGTTATTCCACTCAATATCGGTGCTACGCACCTCGTCGTCTGTCAGCTCATGTACGACTCAATTTCGTGGAATAACTGTTAAATATCCATCTAGATTTAAAACCCCCCCACTAATTTATGATGTAGGTGGAGCTCTTACTTGCGTATCTACACTCACGCCAGCAAAGATCTTCACACCCAAGATTGTGCGTTTTGTATAACTCCTTGTGCGGTACCAGTAACAGTGCGTGACATGACGTGAGCGTGGTCTAAACTGCACTGAAGGGTGGCTCTGAGAGCACTGAAATTATAACCTCAAGTCCCATCACGCCACATGGTTGTTAGTTTTGTGTGTTTTTATTTTGAAGTGAGGTCATTGTTTTCAGCTCTGGACAACAACTAGTGAATTACAATTTTATCAAATATCACCTTTAATATTTTATCACATGTTTAAATTATAACTGCTCAAAACGATGAATACGTCATTGACTTAAGAAACAAAACAGCAACAGTGTAAATGAACTCCACAGGGAATTCCTTCAAACGCTGATGTTTAGGTCGTAGTTGGACAGATTTCAGAAGAAACGGACGATTCGCTGTCGTTTCTCGTCCTGATGTTATGATTTAAAGCACGTGGAACAATTAATAAAGTTATAGTTATTGGGAATAAGTTGTGAAAAAATTAGCGAATCCTGACTCCAATATGGGGCGGCACGGTGGTGTAGTGGTTAGCGCTGTTGCCTCACAGCAAGAAGGTCCGGGTTCAAGCCCCGTGGCCTGCGAGGGCCTTTCTGTGTGGAGTTTGCATGTTGTCCGCGTGGGTTTCCTCCGGGTGCTCCGGTTTCCCCCACAGTCCAAAGACATGCAGGTTAGGTTAACTGGTGACTCTAAATTGAGCGTAGGTGTGAATGTGAGTGTGAATGGTTGTCTGTGTCTATGTGTCAGCCCTGTGATGACCTGGCGACTTGTCCAGGGTGTACCCCGCCTTTCGCCCGTAGTCAGCTGGGATAGGCTCCAGCTTGCCTGCGACCCTGTAGAACAGGATAAAGCGGCTACAGATAATGAGATGAGATGAGAAGACTCCAATATTTTTATAAAATGTTTAAGATGTTGGATTGTGGCCAGATAATCTCTCACCTTCCAAAACTAACGGCACAGTTCTCCAAATTCACAGTTCCCATTATTATCACTTCCCTTTGTTCCTAGTTCTCCGTGTTCCCAGGCGCGCGTGTAGACGGTTCTCCGTGTTCCAGGTTCCCAATGTTGCAAGTTACACATTTCCCCTTACATATGTGCCCAGTTGTCTATATTTCAAATTTCCAAGCTTCCTATTTCCCAGTATTCTCTCATCCCTGGCTTCCCAGTTCCCAACATTACTTGTTCCCAGTGTACCCAGTTCGCTACATTATCAATTCCATTTGTTACCAGTTTCCTGTGTTACTAGTTCTTTATGTACCTTGTATGCAGTTCCCGATATTCCCAGTTCCCTATATTTCCCAATTCCCTAGAAAAGAAAGAAAGCACAACTTTATTCATCACACACTTGTGAAATTTCCTCTCTGCATTTAACCCATCTGAAGCAGTGAACACACACATGCCCACACACGTGAGCAATGAGCGCGCTCACACACACACACACACACACCCAGAGCAGTGGGTAGCCATGCTAACAGCTCCCGGGGAGCAGTTGGGAATTAGGTGTCTCGCTCAAGGGCACCTCAGCCCAAGGCCATCCCATTTTATCCTAACCTGCATGTCTTTGGACTGTGGGGGAAACCGGAGCACCCGGAGGAAACCCACGCGGACACGGGGAGAACATGCAAACTCCGCACAGAAAGGCCCTCGCCGGCCACGGGGTTCGAACCCAGAACCTTCTTGCTGTGAGGCAACTGTGCCGCCCACTACACCACTGTGCCACCCAATGCTCTATATTCCCAGTTCTCCATATTTCCAGTTCCCCATATTCCCAGTTCCCTATATTCCCAATGCTCCGTATTCCCAGTTCCCCATATTCCCAGTGCTCTATATTCCCAGTTCTCCATATTTCCAATTCCCTATATTTCCAGTGCTCCATATTCCCAGTTCTCCATATTCCCAATTCCCTATATTCCCAATGCTCTATATTCCCAGTTCCCCATATTCCCAGTGTTGTCTGCTAATCTTCACACACTTATTATTGCGGACTTTATTTTTTATTGAAAGAGATGTTGTGTGATCTCTATGACTCACTTCTTTTGCCTCGACTCTGTTACAGAAAAAAACCCTCGCATTGAATATTCCGACTCACTCGCTGCATGTCCTTCCACAGAACAGCCACCACCACCAACAAATAAGTAAATGTAAATAGCAGGTGGGTTTTGATGAACAGAAAGGTTGATGTGTGTTTTTCCCGAGGCGTTTTTCTCCTCTCCGGCACGACACTAAAGGACTTCAGGATTCCGTCTCCTGACCTGCCGTTTGTTCCGCAGCAGGAGCCTGCTCTGGATCTGACTGAAGCGTCGGCCGTTTAAACGAGACGGTCTACCGACGGCCCCCTCGTGCTGATCCGGAGGCCGTCGGGAGTCTGGCGGGCAGCGTGGGTAATGTAGTACTGCAGGCGCTGTGAGGCAGCGTGGGTATTCCAGCGCGGCAGTCTCAGCACAGAGCCGGGGCTGCGTGACTCATCCCATTAATGGCTCTCTGACTGCTTCGAGGCGGAGGCGAACCTGCTACACCTCCTCACTACAGAAAGAGCCTTTCTCACTCTGACTCCGACAGAGCCCGGGTCCTGCCCAGCCCATCTGATGGAGGAGTGGTAGCGTCTCCTGCCTCTGATCGAGAACGGGAAAGCAGACGAGCAGGAGCTCTGCTGCGCCGCACACTGCGAACACCACGTGATCCGAGAGTGACAGGAAAGAAATGAGTTGTAATCAAACGACGTTTGGACCGACTGTGTGCTAGTTTTTCTCCTCGCGCTTTACAGCTTTACCTTCAGCCAGCTTCACCTCTCTTTCTGTTCTTAGCATCTGGACATTTCCTTTTTTTGGTGAATGAACTTTAATTTAGCGCGTTTAACATTTCTGGAAGGAGTCTCCAGTGTCAGCGCTTTGTAACGGACAGAGGAGTTTACGCTCTTACGGGTTCTGAGAGGAAAAGCAGCCAGGTGAAGGAATTAATGTTTTTTTTTTTTTTTTAAATCTTTCCTTAACATGCATGA
This sequence comes from Neoarius graeffei, assembly GCF_027579695.1. Classification (NCBI taxonomy): domain Eukaryota; kingdom Metazoa; phylum Chordata; class Actinopteri; order Siluriformes; family Ariidae; genus Neoarius; species Neoarius graeffei. The sequence goes on from NC_083584.1 coordinate 8,698,787, forward strand.
TGTAACGAGGCATGGGCGGAGCCTAGGATCACTCAATTAGCACTGACGGTTAATTAACGTCCTTCCTTTTGGCCTTATCAATCAGAGCGATGTAACATTTTTCCAGTTCATTTGGTAGAATTCATGTCGTGACCTGAGCTGATGAGTCAGTTGAGGCTTTTTTCTTTTCTTTTTTTTTTTTTAGGACAGACTTCGATTGTTTAAAAAAAAAAAAATCAATAAACCCAAATGTTGCTTCCTGTTTCTTGTGTCATTTTTGCAGTGTGTGATCATCACAGCCCAGCCGCTCTACTCAGATCCGCAGTCATGGCGGACAGCGAGGACCCGCTCTAGAACCCCTCGCCTTCCAGAACCTCGTGGAAACACCACACACACACACACACACACACACACACACACACACTCTCTCTCACTCTCCCCCTCCCTCTGGAGATCGTCTTCGCCCTGCCTGAGTCCAGACGTGTGGAACCAGACGAGACGTGAGGTCCATGAGTTCATCCAACACTCCAGGTGAGGCTCTTTCAGCTAACGGTTCTGTCGATCGGTGCTTTAAACGCTTAATAAAATTCAGGAGGCTGTTGCAATGCTAATTACACAGAAAAAGCCTTCGGTACATATTTATCCTGTTAATGTAGTAACTTAAATAATCCGATACAGCAAATAAATAACGATCAACTAAAAGAGCACTCCGAGTACGTAGACCGGGGTGCCGTTGGAGGGGGAGTTAGGACAATTCTAAGGGCCCAGCACTGACAGAGGGCCCTCAGAGCACAATATTAACATTATTACCATGTGTAAGTGAAATTAATTAAAAAATGTAAATAATTTTGTCTCTTAAAACGAGCAAATACCACAACCTTCCGGTTTGGTTTTCCATTTTCCGTGAAATTATTAGACTAGATAGTCTTTATATTTCACCCCCTCCCTATTCATTACATGGTACACAGCAAATTCAGAACTGTTAAATTTTGGGTGTTAGTGAAATTTGAGCAAAAGTAGACTTAATTTTACCCTGATAGAGTTAAATCCATTATATTTGACTTCAGTTGATAAGTAGTTGGTGTCAAAATCGGGTGTAAAAACAAAGCGTCACTAAATCAAACCTGTCAGTGTAATTGTATAAATACGAACTCTGAACTTCTAACTCTCAACTCCGATCCTGGGTTTTACACTTGAAGTGTTCGTCACCCCGCCCACCGCTTAGACACACATCGATTGGCTGAAGCCAATTACTCTGTCAAACATTACATTTATGCTAGCCGCACACTACGCCGATTTTCAGCGTACCGAGCCAACTGAAGTCGCGAGTCAGGCGTAAAGACTAGTTTTCGATGGTACCGACTCATCTCACAGCCGATTCGAAAAACTAATCGGGAGCCAGACTGATCGGCGAGAGTCGCTAGCAATAGCCAATCATATCTTTCGCATAGAACACGTGACATCATTAAACACAATTTCTAGCGCGAGAAATACGTGTTGGTAGCACCTAATGCAGGTATATACTGTAATTCCATAGACTGAAGCTTTATCCATAGACACAGTGGGCTGGAAAGCCACTCTGCTCAAGTTGTGTGGCTGAATTCCAAATCACTTTAACTCCCCTATATAAGTGCACTATTTAAGGTTGGGAATAATAGCTCATGCAGCCTAGATAGTGCGCTACATATTCCATGTTGTGTCATTTGTAATTCAGCCGGTAGCATCTTCAAGTGTTGGATTTAACAGTAACTATATCCAATAGCCAATCGCAAAGCTATTAAGTTGTCACGTGATATTTAGCGGAATGTTTGTTATGATGCTTAGTTCGCGTAATCTCGTTTGGTGTCGCTTCAATCGCGACTGCACTCGTCAACAGTCGTGAGTTAGTCAGGGATATGTGCATGCCCTGTCGGGAGTCGGCTCTGAAATGGGTCGGTTCGGTACCGCGTGGATCGGCGTAGTGTGCGGCTAGCTTTAGATCCATTTTCAAATGTTTCAACTGCAAGATGGGTCAGAAATTATGGCACTGAGTATCAGAGTGATTTGTTTGTATGCACTGGAACATCCAATGACCTGCCTGTATTCAACAAAATCTGTAACATAATATTAGGCCATTATTAAAAAATGTTCTGTTTCCGGTCCACCGGCCGGGTGAGTGCCGTTTGTGGTTTTTTTTTTTTTTAACGCCGTTTTTTTGACATTTTTTTTCGGGTTCGTAAATCTAAAATCAAACTTGACATTTCCGCATTCCCAGGGCTTTCCACTAAGGCTCATACTAGCCAGCCATGACAAATAAGTAGCCAGCCGGGGGGGAGTAAACACAAAATAAACTCCTGTGCACGCAGTTCCCAGGATTAAATGCATTTTCCACAGACCATTTATTTATTCACTTTACTCAAATACAAAGTAAAATGGCAGTAAATCTTCTTTCTTTTCTTGCGTATTGCATCATGAGGCGTTCCTGGCTTGTAAATCTCTTATTTTCGGTGCATGACACATTCATGCAGCTGAGCATGCTATGAATTAACAACGACAACGGTCTGCAGTGGGGCGACACAATTACACACTCAGCGAACATTTCTCCATTTGTGTATGAAAATACACTCCAACCACTCAGTTTGGGTTCATTTACAACCAACGGTGTCTTTTGATGCCAGCACGTAATTGAACGAGAGAAGACTGGTTTACTGGAGACAAAATAAGCGTCATCTCTGCTTCTGTTCCCTCCGACACACTACTGCCTCCGCCGAGTGCGCGCGCACGCACTCTGAACTGAATCAGCTCTGCGCATGCGCCGTGCGGCACAAAAAAACGGCAGCCACCATGAAGGAAGGAGATCCGGAGTTTTCAAACATTTGCTTAAGTGTGAAATCGCAAAATGGTATTCTAGCGAACAACAAAATAGTAAAGATTCAGAAAAACAAATCATTCAGTGATCATTTTAATAGTGTAATTTCATCCGAACTAGGCCTAACGCTCGATTTAGAACTACAAAAAGTCCGTGTGTCGGACATTTTAAGTACCTTTGTAAAAGTTTTGCAAATGTTGCAGTCAGCATTTAAAATGCTAACTTAAAGTTTTTGTACAAGTTTCAGTTGATTAAACCGTCATATTTTATTAAATGTGTCTGCTTTTGTAATAAAAAAGTACTGAAAGAAAAAGCAAACACAGCATTGCGATTTCTTATCCATCCATATATAAAAAAAAATAAATAAATAAATAATCCCTCCCTCACGACTGAAATTTTTTTTGCTCACCCGGTGGACAGGAAACGGATTTTTTTTAAAGGACGGCCTAAGTATGAACAGCGTGCTTTAATAATAGCCTCTACTGTTCTCATCTCATCATCTCTAGCCGCTTTATCCTGTTCTACAGGGTCGCAGGCAAGCTGGAGCCTATCCCAGCTGACTACGGGCGAAAGGCGGGGTACACCCTGGACAAGTCGCCAGGTCATCACAGGGCTGACACATAGACACAGACAACCATTCACACTCACATTCACACCTACGGTCAATTTAGAGTCACCAGTTAACCTAACCTGCATGTCTTTGGACTGTGGGGGAAACCGGAGCACCCGGAGGAAACCCACGCGGACACGGGGAGAACATGCAAACTCCGCACAGAAAGGCCCTCGCCGGCCACGGGGCTCGAACCCAGGACCTTCTTGCTGTTTGCTTTTCCATAGCTCGCGGTGCTGAATGAAGACACGTCAGTTACGTCGCTGTATACGTCAGTTACGTCGCTGTATACAACCCCGATTCCAAAAAAGTTGGGACAAAGTACAAATTGTAAATAAAAACGGAATGCAATGATGTGGAAGTTTCAAAATTCCAAATTTTATTCAGAATAGAACATAGATGACATATCAAATGTTTAAACTGAGAAAATGTATCATTTAAAGAGAAAAATTAGGTGATTTTAAATTTCATGACAACAACACATCTCAAAAAAGTTGGGACAAGGCCATGTTTCCCACTGTGAGACATCCCCTTTTCTCTTTACAACAGTCTGTAAACGTCTGGGGACTGAGGAGACAAGTTGCTCAAGTTTAGGGATAGGAATGTTAACCCATTCTTGTCTAATGTAGGATTCTAGTTGCTCAACTGTCTTGGGTCTTTTTTGTCGTATCTTCCATTTTATGATGCGCCAAATGTTTTCTATGGGTGAAAGATCTGGACTGCAGGCTGGCCAGTTCAGTACCCGGACCCTTCTTCTACGCAGCCATGATGCTGTAATTGATGCAGTATGTGGTTTGGCATTGTCATGTTGGAAAATGCAAGGTCTTCCCTGAAAGAGACGTCGTCTGGATGGGAGCATATGTTGCTCTAGAACCTGGATATACCTTTCAGCATTGATGGTGTCTTTCCAGATGTGTAAGCTGCCCATGCCACACGCACTAATGCAACCCCATACCATCAGAGATGCAGGCTTCTGAACTGAGCGCTGATAACAACTCGGGTCGTCCTTCTCCTCTTTAGTCCGAATGACACGGCGTCCCTGATTTCCATAAAGAACTTCAAATTTTGATTCATCTGACCACAGAACAGTTTTCCACTTTGCCACAGTCCATTTTAAATGAGCCTTGGCCCAGAGAAGACGTCTGCGCTTCTGGATCATGTTTAGATACGGCTTCTTCTTTGAACTATAGAGTTTTAGCTGGCAACGGCGGATGGCACGGTGAATTGTGTTCACAGATAATGTTCTCTGGAAATATTCCTGAGCCCATTTTGTGATTTCCAATACAGAAGCATGCCTGTATGTGATGCAGTGCCGTCTGAGGGCCCGAAGATCACGGGCACCCAGTATGGTTTTCCGGCCTTGACCCTTACGCACAGAGATTCTTCCAGATTCTCTGAATCTTTTGATGATATTATGCACTGTAGGTGATATGTTCAAACTCTTTGCAATTTTACACTGTCGAACTCCTTTCTGATATTGCTCCACTATTTGTTGGTGCAGAATTAGGGGGATTGGTGACCCTCTTCCCATCTTTACTTCTGAGAGCCGCTGCCACTCCAAGATGCTCTTTTTATACCCAGTCATGTTAATGACCTATTGCCAATTGACCTAATGAGTTGCAATTTGGTCCTCCAGCTGTTCCTTTTTTGTACCTTTAACTTTTCCAGCCTCTTATTGCCCCTGTCCCAACTTTTTTGAGATGTGTTGCTGTCATGAAATTTCAAATGAGCCAATATTTGGCATGAAATTTCAAAATGTCTCACTTTCGACATTTGATATGTTGTCTATGTTCTATTGTGAATACAATATCAGTTTTTGAGATTTGTAAATTATTGCATTCTGTTTTTATTTACAATTTGTACTTTGTCCCAACTTTTTTGGAATTGGGGTTGTACATCATTACGTCGCTGTATACGTCATTACGTCACTGTATACGTCAGTTACGTCGCTGTATACGTCAGTTACGTCGCTGTATACGTCAGTTACGTCGCTGTATACGTCATTACGTCGTTGTATACGTCATTACGTCGTTGTATACGTCATTACGTCGTTGTATACGTCATTACGTCGTTGTATACGTCATTACGTCGCTGTATACGTCATTACGTCGCTGTATATGTAAGTTACGTCGCTGTATACGTCATTACGTCGCTGTATACGTCAGTTACGTCGCTGTATACGTGATTACGTCGCTGTATACGTCAGTTACGTCGCTGTATACGTCAGTTACGTCGCTGTATACGTCATTACGTCGCTGTATACGTCATTACGTCGCTGTATACGTCAGTTACGTCGCTGTATACGTCATTACGTAGCTGTATACGTCATTACGTCGCTGTGTATGTCAGTTACGTCGCTGTATACGTCATTACGTCGCTGTATACGTCAGTTACGTCGCTGTATACGTCATTACGTCGCTGTATACGTCAGTTACTTCGTTGTATACGTCATTACGTCGTTGTATACGTCATTACGTCGTTGTATACGTCATTATGTCGCTGTATACGTCAGTTACGTCGCTGTATACGTCATTACGTCGCTGTATACGTCAGTTACGTCGCTGTATACGTCATTACGTCGTTGTTTACGTCATTACGTCGTATACATCATTACGTCGCTGTATACGTCAGTTACGTCGCTGTATACGTCATTACGTCGCTGTATACGTCAGTTACGTCGTTGTATACGTCATTACGTCGCTGTATACGTCATTACGTCGCTGTATACGTCATTACGTCGCTGTATACGTCAGTTACGTTGCTGTATACGTCATTACGTCGCTGTATACGTCAGTTACGTCGTTGTATACGTCAGTTACGTCGCTACGTTTGCATAAACCTTGGCGCGAATATCGAAGCAAAAACAACATGGAAGAAGCAGCAGCAGCAACAACAACAATAATAATAATGGCTGACTTCGCATTTGTACAGATGCTGCTTCTCATCGCTTAAAAATGGCGATCTTTCGTGGTCTTATTGTTGTTGGTCTTAACAACTCCGCCCCCCCGCTGACGTAAGCGGTTCTTTCCTCTGGCCCAGCAGAGAGTTGGTGCTAGGCTGGAACCGGTTTTTCTGGCCCCAGAGCCAGTTCTTTGTCAGTGGAAACAGAAAACCCGGTTCCAAACTAAGCACTGGCCCCGAACCAGCCCTGGAACTGCTTTGGTGGAAAAGGGGCATGAAAGAGTTAATGTCTAACACTACATATCAGTGTTGAGAAAAACTAACACTGGATGTTGTTAAGTGTTAACTTTTAACTCCAAAAAGAGTGAAAAATGACACCAGATTAGTGTTAAGGTACCAACGCTGCAAAAAGAGTTAAATTAACACTCATGGGGTGGACCCATACAAACACTTTTAAAGTGTTGAAATTAAATCTGACAGTGTTAATGTGGGTATGCGGATTTTGCTGTGTACAGTCTTGCGTAGGCGGAGCCAGAGCGTGACACAGTCAGTGCGTTTACATGCATATAGAGAAAATCGAATTTCTGCTGTAGCTCGACTGAAATCGAAGTTCTAAATGCCATGGAAACACCTTAGCTCGGCTGAAATCGAACCGAACTGGATTTCTCGTAATCGAGCTACGCGACCTAGATTATGCGATTGTAGCCGAGATACTTGGTGCATGTAAACCCTGTCGAGCTACTTACTTCAGCACTGCCCTTTCCGGAAGTGACGAGTGTACGAGAGTGACGATGGTGTACAGAATGTTCAGCAAGTGCTGAGCTGCTTCGTTGTTGTCCATCTTCTCTCTCTCGATGTTGCTGTCCTCGTCGTCGTTCTTCTTGTGAACATGGAACTGATAACTTTGTTTATATGCTTGAATAGCTCTTCTTCATGACGACAACCGGAAGTGTACCAACACGATGGGGCGTGTAGCGCCACCTGTGGCTCGGGTGCACAATGTACCTCACACAATAGCTCGATTTCCTTGTGTGCATGTAGGATTGGATTTCTCTGGCACCCCTGCTGGGACCCTTAGCTCGATTACCGACAGCAGCTCGATTTGGATGTGCATGTAAACGCACTGATTGTTAGATTTGTTGCTTTCCAATCCAGCACTAACATTAGCTGCGCACGGTAGAAGCAGAATTAATGGTGAACCATCAGTAGATTGACACCATCATGAAGAATTCGGGTTACCAGAAATGTAAATGGGGGGGGCAATATTATATTCTTTCATAGAGCCCAAAATTTCTAGCATGACTACTATGATCTGCAACCGCAACCACGTTATATGTCTGGATATATTTCCAGAATTATTCCAGTTATGTTCCTACATCTGTATCTCGGAGGATTACTGGTACCTGTGAATGTGGATCGTGATGTGGAGTCATCATATTTCTACACTGGCTATGTTTTTGTCAATATTGCCTTCTGTAAAAATTAGTGCTGTCAAGCGATTAAAATATTTAATCGCGATTAATGTCGCGACTGTCATAGTTAACTCGCGATTAATCGCAATTTAATTGCACATTTTTGTCACATGAAAAACCATTGTAATTCTCTTATCAGCATAAAAAAGTGAATGGGCTTGCTTTGTATTGCAAAGCATAACAAGTCTTGACACAGCCACTGCAAAGTGAAACCTAAGCCGAACACCGGGGCTAGCAAAAGAACCATGAGTGAAGTGATCTACTGCTTGAGTTAGTGTACAACTCAGAGAGGCAGGTTACACAGTGACGGTAGGCTTGACATGCTTGATTATAATATAAAGTACACTATTATATTAACTTTAAGTTGTTTGTTGATAAATATTGCATTGAATCTGATCTTTACTGTTTCAGCTCACTTAAGACATTTTGTACTTTTACACTTTCTGCCTGTTGATGCGTCGCGCTGTCCAATCAGAGGCGGCCAAATTTGCATATTACAGGAAGGATTTCTGGGATAGCATTGAGTTTACAGTTCAGAGGGATCTGGCTTCTTTAGACGCTGTCGTCTTAAAACTGAATAAATATTTAAAAAGAGCCAAATGAGCCAGTCTTTTGAACGGCTCTTTTCAAAGAACGGATCACAAAGATGCGGATCCCATCAAAGAGCCATAAATCCCATCTCTACTAGCGCGCCCTGCCCGCGCTGGTTCTTTGGGGGAGGAGGGCAGAGGACTCTGGCTGTGCGGGGCATTACAGTCTAGCTGCTATCGGTTTTCTAAGCACAGTCTCTGTTCCAAGTTCCTGGCAGTTTCAAAAGCTTATGAAAAACCTACATCATGTCACAGAGCGTTAATCTCGCGATAAAAAAATTATCACCGTTAAAATTGAGTCAAGTTAACGCGTTAATAACGCGACATTTTTGACAGCACTAGTAAAAATACATTCGTGGATCCACTCCATGACTCACATCCTTTCCAGAATTGAACAGGTTCTTCCTCGGCCCATGCTCCACCCTTCCACCGAGTTTCATGGAATTCGGGTCGGTAGGTTTTGAGCGATCCGGCTTCGAAACAGACAAACAAACATCTCAGTGGAGTCATGAGTCAACTTTCATATCCACAGCTTTGTTAACATTAGTGTTCTGTTCTGGAGAAAGACGAGGAACTTGTTCTCTTGTTCAGTTTGTCATTTCTAATTCAAGTTTCCACTACAGCACACACATCGTCTCCTTCATCATCATCCACTCTAGGTTGAAGTTGCATTTACACATTTACGCATTTGGGTTTTATCTGAAATTAGATGTCATTGCTTCGGTCCTGCACCGTGACCTCACATCTCATCACGTTCCCGCTCTGCGGACTTGTAATTTTTCCCTCAACTTGTTTCTCGTTCATGAAATGTGTCTCTTATTAGCTCATCTCTCCGTATGGCCGATGATCTGTTCCCATGGCGTGGTGTCCGTCATCCACGATTCAGTTAAACCGTATCTCCTCCGTCAGTTCTCCATGGATTTCCGTTCCAGTTATTTTTGTTTGAAAGAACTCGTCACTCCGCACAAAACTTGGCCGTTGTTTTGTCACGTGTTTTGCTAACGAGTTACTAATTAGGCCAAATTAACACATTTTCCAGGCCTCTCACTAGAACTGTATCTCCTGTCTGATTTCTCATCCAGTTCCAGTTCTGATCGATGTTTTGGTGGATCTTCCCTTGAGGAACAAAACTTGGTTGTTTGTTTTGTTGATTTTCCTGTTGTAAACAGTTTGTTTACACCTTTGTTTATTCGGTTAAATCGTGTCTCCTCCCTCCTTCAGTTCTCAATGGATTTCAGTTCTGATTATTTTGTTTGAAAGAACTCGACCTTCTGTACAGCACTTGGTCGTTGTTTTGTCAAATTTTTGCTCACAGATCAGTAATTAGTTCAACTTCACACCTTTTCTTCTGACTAGAATTGGATCTCCTGTCTCATTTATCATGCGAATTCAGTTCTGATTGATGCTTTGGGTCGATCTTCACTCGGGGAACAAAATTTAGTCCTTTGTTGATTGTCTTGTTGTAAACAGTTTGTCGTGGAGGTCGGTTCCTCTCTCACATCGTCACGTTTCAGTTCCGGTTGATGTTTTGGTCGTCATGGTCGTTTCGATGGCAGGACAGATGAGCAACTACATCCTTGACATTTTGGGTTAAATATTCATGATGTGATTGGGGATTTGTTGGTTAATGTTGCGTTTTTTGATATTCTGTGAGATGTTAGTGTGCTGGTGGTGATACAGGTGGGCGTCGCCGGCTCTCTGAGTGAGCAGATAATGCTCAGTTGTCACTGTTGGCTCCGAGAAACATTTTCTAGCAACGGCATGAAACATCATGTTAGTGAGAAATCCAGTGGAAACATTAGAGCAAACACTGGACTCAAAATCCCAGGAAGTAGTGCAGGTATAGGATACGCTCAACTGGTCTGTGAGATCAGAGCGTGATGTGTGGTGGTGGTGATGGTGGTGGTGGAGGTTTTGGAAGCTGATCTGTTTGAGCAGAGGGTACAGATGAGGAGGTGAGTGAGCTGGACAGACTAAAGCACTATGTTAGCCGTATCAGACGCTCGCTGGCTGTGGTGTGAAAATTGTCTGTGCAGACGCTCATCTAAGTTTCCAGACCTGTCATTGTTTACTTCTTGAATATTTTCTAGCATTCCAAAGCTTATCATCTCTGCTTTCCAAAGAAATGTATCTGGTTAAGATCTGTTCAGTACTTTGGGAGTAACAGCAGATTGAATTCGGTACAACAGAGTGAAAACTGCTCGCGGGACGTCAGGAAACTGCCGGTGCTTTTCTTTTTGAGTCACAGGAAAGTGCTCTTTCTCTCTCTCTCTCTCTCTCTCTCTCTCTCTCTCTCTCTCTCTCCTGATCGGTTTCCCACTGGATTACTTGTCAATATCAATCAAATCACTTGTATAGCGATGTTCTCTCGCTCTCACTGTTTCTGATGAAGGATTCAGAAAATTTTCCCTCTGCTAGTTTTGATGTTCTGATTCACAGGAGACTTTGAAGTGAGTTTTCATACAACCCCGATTCCAAAAAAGTTGGGACAAAGTACAAATTGTAAATAAAAACGGAATGCAATGATGTAGAAGTTTCAAAATTCCATATTTTATTCAGAATAGAACATAGATGACATATCAAATGTTTAAACTGAGAAAATGTATCATTTAAAGAGAAAAATTAGGTGATTTTTAAATTTCATGACAACAACACATCTCAAAAAAGTTGGGACAAGGCCATGTTTCCCACTGTGAGACATCCCCTTTTCTCTTTACAACAGTCTGTAAACGTCTGGGGACTGAGGAGACAAGTTGCTCAAGTTTAGGGATAGGAATGTTAACCCATTCTTGTCTAATGTAGGATTCTAGTTGCTCAACTGTCTTAGGTCTTTTTTGTCGTATCTTCCGTTTTATGATGCACCAAATGTTTTCTATGGGTGAAAGATCTAGACTGCAGGCCGGCCAGTTCAGTACCCGGACCCTTCTTCTACGCAGCCATGATGCTGTAATTGATGCAGTATGTGGTTTGGCATTGTCATGTTGGAAAATGCAAGGTCTTCCCTGAAAGAGACGTCGTCTGGATGGGAGCATATGTTGCTCTAGAACCTGGATAGACCTTTCAGCATTGACGGTGTCTTTCCAGATGTGTAAGCTGCCCATGCCACATGCACTAGTGCAACCCCATACCATCAGAGATGCAGGCTTCTGAACTGAGCGCTGATAACAACTCGGGTCGTCCTTCTCCTCTTTAGTCCGAATGACACGGCGTCCCTGATTTCCATAAAGAACTTCAAATTTTGATTCGTCTGACCACAGAACAGTTTTCCACTTTGCCACAGTCCATTTTAAATGAGCCTTGGCCCAGAGAAGACGTCTGCGCTTCTGGATCATGTTTAGATACGGCTTCTTCTTTGAACTATAGAGTTTTAGCTGGCAACGGCGGATGGCACGGTGAATTGTGTTCACAGATAATGTTCTCTGGAAATATTCCTGAGCCCATTTTGTGATTTCCAATACAGAAGCATGCCTGTATGTGATGCAGTGCCGTCTAAGGGCCCGAAGATCACGGGCACCCAGTATGGTTTTCTGGCCTTGACCCTTACGCACAGAGATTCTTCCAGATTCTCTGAATCTTTTGATGATATTATGCACTGTAGATGATGATATGTTCAAACTCTTTGCAATTTTACACTGTCGAACTCCTTTCTGATATTGCTCCACTATTTGTCGGCGCAGAATTAGGGGGATTGGTGATCCTCTTCCCATCTTTACTTCTGAGAGCCGCCGCCACTCCAAGATGCTCTTTTTATACCCACTCATGTTAATGACCTATTGCCAATTGACCTAATGAGTTGCAATTTGGTCCTCCAGCTGTTCCTTTTTTGTACCTTTAACTTTTCCAGCCTCTTATTGCCCCTGTCCCAACTTTTTTGAGATGCGTTGCTGTCATGAAATTTCAAATGAGCCAATATTTGGCATGAAATTTCAAAATGTCTCACTTTCGACATTTGATATGTTGTCTATGTTCTATTGTGAATACAATATCAGTTTTTGAGATTTGTAAATTATTGCATTCCGTTTTTATTTACAATTTGTACTTTGTCCCAACTTTTTTGGAATCGGGGTTGTAGGTTTACCTACTTATTTTTTTCAAATCAAACTGATTCCTGTAAATAAATAACTTTTAGAATATAACTGGAGTTGTTTTGATGAAAAGTATTGAGATCTTAGTGGTCGGAATGAGATTTAAAAAAACCAGAAGTCAGAAACGCGAGTGTCGATTCCAGTTGAGTTAATGTGAATTGTTTATTGGATGTGGATCAGACAGTTTTTTTCGAGGTTCACCTTGAAAGTTGTGAACATTAATCAGAATAATCATTTATATTCTTTCATATAAACACTAGTAGGCCTGACTGAGAAATACAAAGCCCTACAGAGCACAAAGAGGGGATTAGAAATAATTTATTACTTTTTTATTGAGTGTACCAATTTAACATTTTTACCTAATTAGCATAATTAATACTAATTACTAGTTTTTCAAACTTTGTATTCAGTATACAGCCATCTATGTTCCTGCCAATTTCCATATAAATATCTTGAAAAATAGAAAAGTTATGATGAAAAAACATTTTGATCTCATTGGGTAATGAGGCCTATTTTGGACCATGTGACCCTCAGACAGAATATTACGGCCGTTTTCTAAAAATTAAGACGTTTATTCAGTCTTTGATTTGTCTTGAGGTGGAGACGAAGTGAGGGTTAAATCCCACTGGCACCACAATCAGCTGGGAGATGAATAGCATTGTGGGTAATGTAGGAAACTTGTGTCAGCTGGGATGGGCTCCGGCTTGCCCGGCTAGAGATGATGAGATGAGATATATAAGCGGCAAAGTTTGTTTGTTTGTCTTGAGCTAACGTCGCCATTTCTCAACGGATTTTCACCAAATTTGGCAGGTAGGTCCAGGGATGACCTGGGATTTTGCAGATGTAAACAAAATTCATGTACGGGCCTCAAGGAGGTCCCTGGGGGGCACAACATCCACCCACCCACCCCCTCCCTCAATGCCTTTCACATGACATTTATCAACACAAACTCTCGACAGATCTTCACTAAACTTCGCATGTAGTTACAGGAGAGAGCCACAATTTGTCAGAACTCAGAAATTCCATATTTGGGCCCCAGGGGGTCCCTGGTGGACCCCTGGGTGGTGGCTGTTTGGATTTTTGTTTGTCTTGGGTTAACATCACCATTTCTCAACGAATCTTCACCAAATTTGACCTGGAAGTCTGGGGGCAACCCAGAATTTTGTAAAACCCGGGCAACGCCGGGTAACCTGTTAGTGTATATATAAATAATTTAAAATTGTAAAGTGTTTATTGAGATGATTTTATAGTAGGGCTGTCAAAAGATTAATTTTCTTGATCGCAACTAATCTCAGAAATTTCATAGTTAATCGCGATTAATCTTGATTTACTTTGCATGTGTAAAATTGATATTTTGCAGTAAGACCGTTCGAATCTAAAGTTAAACCCACAATGCAAAGTATTTCTGACCATTGTGTCTTAAATTGGAATAAAATGAAGACAGAGACAAAAGCAGAATTTATCTTTTGGCCTTTTTTATTTCAAAAAGAGTGTAGAGAAAGGAAAACAAGTATTAAGAATGAATGACTGGCTACTTTGGAGAAATTGTAAATAAATGAACACAAGAAAAAAATCAGAAAAAGTGCCATGTAGACCCACTTGTCTCTACTTCAGATTTGTCTATGAACAATGTAATGTCAGGCCACTCTCTTCTTCAAAAATAAAATGTCACCATAAAAAAATAAATAACCATACAAAGCACTTCATAACTTAAATTCAAACAAACCCTTCAGAGGTCCAGAAAACCATTGCTTATCCATCACAAAAGAGGACTAAACTGAAGACAACAGCGTGTCCTTCCATGCCAATGCCAACGACTCGATGGAAACCACACGCTTCCGCTCGAGCTGCCTACGGATGCGTAGAAGGAACAAAAGACTAGCAAACTCGAAATAGCGCGTTTAACCGAAAATGAGTTTAATTAATACAACCAGAGGAGCTGCATGTGGATGGTAGAAGTGCGGAAAATGCTGGTAAACTCTGATCGCGATTAAAAAAAATATTCGCGATCACAATTTACATTAATCTAATCGCGATTAACGCGTTAATATTCCCAGCCCTATTTTATAGTTATAAAGATTGACAGGGTGTTCAGGACGGACTTTTCCTTTAATATCGCTTGTGGTCCAGATCTTTAAATTGTGGTGTGTGTGTGTGTGTGTGTGTGTGTGTGTGTGTGTGTGTGTGTGTGTGTGTGTGTGTGTTTTTTTTAAAGATCCTCCAAACACCATATATCCGTTATTTTTGCAGTATTAGAAATATCCCGTCGCTTGACCTTTCCCTGTTTCCTGTTCTGTGTCCATTTCTGATTCACTTGTTCATTCAGCCAACACACACACACACACACACACACACACACACACACACACACACACACACACACTCCTCTCCTCCCTTCTCTGTGGTTTATAATTAGAAGTGGTGACGGCCATGCAGACCTTTACTAACCTCCCGTCCCACCGCTGACGTCGGTGAATGTCACCATTTGCCGTGGCAACCCCGCGCTGCACTCCTCCGCTGCCCCGCGGGCCCAACGCTCATTGGGCCGCTCGGCCCGGCTGACGACACTTGGGGTACTTGTCTATATATATATATATATATATATGTGTGTGTATCTTTGTGGTCATGTTGAAAATACAAAACCCTTTTTAGTAAAGTAAATCCAAAAAAGTTTACTTTTGTAATGAAATCCACTAGGTCACAATTATTGGCACCCCTGTGGGTACAATTCGAGTCTGTTGTTCAGAATTGACATGAACCATGACACAAACGGTGATGGATTAAAAGATTAAAATGTTAATCAGGAATGCCATGACTGGAGCAGTGTTTCTGTATTTCTTTTTTCTTTTCTTTTTTACGGAATACTTTTACTGTAAATTGTCCTTTTAGCTGCTTGTAGACTGTTTATCGAACAAGCTTCTGATTACATCACTTAACCCTTTATTGTTTTAGGTTTTTTTTTTGCACTTTATTTTCTCACAATTTGCTCGTTATATTATCATCTGGCTTTCTGAACGTCTTTCTTTCGGCACTTGCTTCCCTCACTCCGGCACTTTTTTCGATTACAGGTTCTCCAAATACTCCACAGCTCTAAATGTAAACAGATGTAAGGAAACGGCGATTAGACGCTGACTGTGATGTTTTATCGACATCCGCCGAAACAAAATGGCAGACGATGATCGAAACCCTGAACATCTCACTCCATCACCATCTCACTCGTTGGACAGGATTTTATAATCGACCCGTTTCGACTCGGCTCTGCAACAAGGCAGAAACACGTGGATCGAAATACTGACGCCACAGCGCTGCTGAGTTCTGGACTCTGATGGGTCAGAAGGTGTTGATTAGTTTTCTATAGCAGCAGCTCTGACAGTAGTGCAGCTGCAAACCACTGGTTTATTTATATTAACGCAGTCGTTCTGATGTGTTATGGTTGCTATAGCAACAGGTCGTTCACTGGGACTTGTATAGCAGATGCGCCGTGTAAAGAGATTTATTGTAAAAAAAAAATCATTGATACGGAGACGTTTCTGGAAGGAGACGTTTATTTATTTAATGTTTACGGAAGGAGTCTCCAGTGTCAGAGGTAAAGCTGTAAGTTTTTCTCTTATTATTTGGACTCGAGAGAGAAAAAAGCGAGGCTGGGGCTGGTGAGGGAACGACTGATCACATATTCATGAGAACAGGAACATGATATTCCACAAACTTCCTAACTTGTTCCACACTTTTAATTAAAATCTTTTGGAAATGGAAATGTTTAACAGGCAGAGGTGTACTTTGGTTTTCCATCCAAGGGGCTAATCATGACTGAGTCACATGACTCAAGAAGAAGAAGAAGGCTTGGTATGTTCAGCCACATTGAGAGCTTTTTGTCAATCTCAGGACATGTTGCACAGAAAATCACATCCTGTACCAAAGAAACACAAAAAGAACACAAATATTTTAAACAGACATGACGTGTGTCTCACAGGAACTGGTCATGTCTGACGTCTAAAGGCACAGAGTTTCTTCTCATGACCTTCCTCCAGTCTGAGCTGCAAAACTAATGGTGTTTGGAAACATCTTGGATCGAAGTTTAGGATGATGTTGGATGCTTGATTCTAGTCTGCGCTGCCGAGGATCAGCACACCCAGGCTCCTGACTTTGCCTGCCACCTGGAGTGAGTTGCTGCCCTGAGCTAAGGAGTTCAAGTATCTCAAGGTCTTGTTCACGAGTGATGGTAAAATGGAGCATGAGATGGACAGGTGGATTGGGGTGGCATCAGCAGTAATGCAGACGTTGTACCGATCCGTCATGCTGAAGAGGGAGCTGAGCCAGAAGGCAAAGCTTTCAATTTACCAGTCAATCTATGTTTCAGCCCTCACCTACGGTCATGAGCTTTGGGTAGTGACCGAAAGGATGAGATCACAGATACAAGCAGCTGAAATGAGCTTTCTCCGGAGGGTGGCTGGGCTCACCCTTAGAGACACGGTGAGGAGCTCGGTCATCCAGAGGGATCTCGGAGTCGAGCCGCTGCTCCTTCATGTCAGAAGGAGTCAGCTGAGGTGGTTCGGGAATCTGATTAGGATGCCTCCTGGACACCTTCCTTTGGAGGTTTTCCAGGCAGGTCCAACTGGGAGGAGACCTCGGGGTAGACCCGGAACACACTGGAGAGATTATATATCTCATCTGGCCTGGGAGTAGCTTGGGATCCCCCAGGAGGAACTGGAAAGCATTGCTGGGGAAAGGGACACCTGGAATACCCTGCTGAGCCTGCTGCCACCGCGACCCGACTTTGGATAAGTGGAAAAAAATGGATGGATGGATGGATGGATGGATGGATCAATGGATCAATGGATCGATGGATGTTTGATTTTGTTCCTGAGTCTGAACTGTACTGCAGTTTGGTCAGTGACGGAAATCTAATGTCTTTATATCCTAATTTAGTAATGATTAACTGCTGATTAGTCACTTGTCTTATATAACTATTCGTTTTTACGAACTGACCAGTTATTCAAAAAAGCAGCTGACTGACTATCATAAACAGGGCTTTCCCCAGGAAAAACCATCAGGGCAGTGCTACTGATGTGGAGCTCAGCCCATAAGGCCCTGAAGACTGCTTGGGGGGTTCGGGGGAATCCTCTCTCAGAAAATTTTGAAACGTTCTGGTGGCATCTAGGACTGATTTAGGCACAATTCAACATTATTAAATTAGCTGTTTTTTTTTTTTTTTACCTTGTCAAATATGCAAGGGCCAAAATTAGATTTGAAATGAAAACACTGGAAACAGTCAGTTCAGAGAAATACTTAAAGTGCCATTCCACCATTGGATGTATTCTTTGGCATAAAATTCAATATATTTTATGACAGCATGACTAGACAGAGAAATCTTTTAGCTTCAAAATGATATATCAAACATAATTTTTTGACAACGACAAGTATATTAATTTTGCGACCAAAGTCACCTACCCTTTTAATTTCCGCGCGGTAGTGAAACGTGATGTCATCGGCAGGTTCTCCTTCTTATGTACGACGTGTCGGTCTATTTTTAGACCAGGAAACCCCCAAAGTGAGAGAGTCATTTCTCCTCGTATATGGGGGCCAAAAAAATTGCGAAAAATTTTGAGTTAATCTTTCAGTTAGCTAGATTTATTGATATTAGCTAGATTTATTGGTATTATTTTTATCGCGTTCTATCCGCCATTGCTGATAATATGTGCCACGTCACACGTCACGTGGTACACAAGAAGAGGAACCTGCCGATGACATCACGCGCGGAAATTAAAAGGGTAGGTGACTTTGGTCGCAAAATTAATATACTTGTCAAAAAATTGTGTTTGATGTATCATTTTGAAGCTAAAAGATTTCTCTATCTAGTGATACCATTTATATTTATATGTTGTCAAAATATATTGTATTTTATGCCAAAGAATACATCCAATGGTGGAATGGCACTTTAAATAATATTGGCTGGTGTTGAGTGGTCTATCAGATATATTCCATTCACCTAGCATAATACTGAACGAGTCAAAGACGAGTAGCTGAATGGAATATATCTGATAGACCATGAAAAAAGCCATTATTATTATTATTATACACTCTCATGTCAGCATTCTCAAAGGCCAACGCTAGCTTACCCACGACTCAGTGCTGTTAGCATAGCAGTCCAGTTACCTTCCAGCCGGTGTAGCGTTAGCGAAGGCCAATGCTAGCACAGTCAGGGCAAATAATAATAATAATAATAATGTGAAAGACATTGACTTTGATATAGAAACGTCAGTCACTGCAATTAATTAGAACATTTAAAAGTGTTCAATTTAATTTATCTTCTTTTAGTTTTAGTTTTTATTTATATATAGTTTTTATCAATTTAATCTATATTCCTTAGTTTAGTTCTTATCATGTATAGTTTTTATTATACTTGTTCTATATACATTGCAGTTTATGATATCAGACTGAACTGTGTGTAATTTTGAGCAGTTATAGAAATCATTTCATACAGTTATATCATAGTCATTTGAAGTTTATTATTATTTATTGAAATAAAGATTGTCTATAAAAATTAAATATATTATTATTATCCCTGTGTAATTTACCGAGTTACCTTTAAAATCAACATCGGCAGCTACACAGCAGAGCGACCTGGCAGCCAAAATTCTCTCAAAATCTTCCTCTTTTAATGAAGCAAACCTGGCGGCCATATTTGTTGACAAATTGTCACAGTCGCTCACTAGCGTGGCAGTTTTACATCTCCGACGTGTCTCTTTTCCAGTTTTTCGATGTCCGTTGGTATGTTTTTCTCTTGTAAATATGCATGAAGATATCTAATGAAGTTTTGGGAGCCTTTTGGGTGTTCAGCGCGTCTTCGGTTTCAGTTTTTAGTTCATTTATTTAGTGCTTAATTTTAGCATAGCGAATCCGAGCAGTAGCACTGGATTAGCCTCGTCTTCTCTCTTTCCTGGCAAACAAAGAAATGATTCTGCGCATTCGCAACAGAAAAGGTTTGTCATTGGATATTCGCATGAGCTCTGACATGTGACGTCGTGTTGTCTTGACAACATGCAATATTATAACAGTATTCAACGCTCATTCTCCATTGGGAAGAGTGGCGTAATACGCGTAGGATAAGTGATATGCTAACAATATCGCATGCTCTCTCGATTATGTTCATTATGTCTTATATTAGATATGGGTTTTTTTTTCTTTTTTATCAGGCATCTAGTTTTAGGTTTGTTTACCTGACATGTTTCGACGTACGTAACTGTCGTCTTCCTCAGAGTGTCACCAGATGTTGTTGGTGACGCATCTTATCAGCTGATGTTTCCGAAGGCGTGACCTTCCTGTCTGGTTTGACAGGTCGGTCACGCCTACTACTGTCTGTTCGTCCCCTGCAAGATGGCACTCCAGGTATGGGAGAGCATGTATGCTCGGTTGATGGTCCTCGGGCTTCGCTTTCGGATCTCCATGGTAATGAGGAAACACAACATTGACACACCTATCAAACCACACACAACGCTCCGTCAGATCCTGGTTCATCCCAAAGACAGAATACATCCGGAAAACAAATGCAACACCATATATGAGATTCCATGCCAATCATGCAATAAAACTTACATCGGGGAGACAGGAAGGAGTTTCACCACAAGGAAAAACGGACATAAAGAGTGCGAAAAGGAGACAGCTACAAGACAAACCCGAACAATAAAAGAAAAGGCACAACAGGAAAATTACAAGTCAGCCATAACAGACCACTGCACAAGAGAAAATCATATTATGGACTGGGGGAATGCCAGAGTCATCCGCACAGAAGATAACAAACATCACCGCTGGATCAGGGAGGCCATGGAGATCCGTAAGCAAAGCCCGAGGACCATCAACCGGGATGAGGGAGCATACATGCTCTCCCATACCTGGAGTGCCATCTTGCAGGGGACGAACAGACAGACAGTAGAGCCCTGCACTCCCGCGGGAGTCCCGCGGGACCCGCCGCAAAGCAGTGTGGCGCGGGACAAATTTTGAAAGCTCATTGCGGGCGCGGGCGGGACCGGAAGTGCACATATGCGGGCGGGAGCGGGAGTGCACATGTGCGGCGTGGGTGGGAGCGGTGATAAGCTGCAGTCCCGCTAACTAAAAACGTGCTTGAAATAAAATTTATGTCTATCATATATAATTTGTGCTGGATATTTTATTTAGCATTAATAAAAACATTTTAAGATGCCTAAATTTGCAGAGAAAGTCAGATTGCCAGATTGAGTGAGAAATGGCATCTTAAACTTGCCATTGATCACTCTAAGGGGAAATTCTTTGATCACTCTAATGACTCGCAGTTCACACCCAGCTAGCAAGTAAACCATGAGTGAATTGATTTACTTGTTGCGTTAGTCTACAACTTTAATCAGAGAGACAGGTTACACAGTGACGGTAGGCTTGACTCAATGCTATCCCAGAAATCCTTCCTGTAATATGCAAATTTGGCTGTCCAATCAGAGGCGGCCAAATTTGCATATTACAGGAAGGATTTCTGTGATAGCATTGAGTCAAGCCTACCGTCAATGTGTAACATGTCTCTCTGACTAAAGTTGTAGACTAACTCAAGCAGGAAATCAATTCACTTCTTTTATTAGCTCTGCTTTGCAATAATAATAAAAAAAAAAAATTGGTACAAAGCAAGCCCATTCACTTTTCTATGCTGATCATAAAATTACAATGGTTTCTCGTGATAAAAATTTGCAATTAAATATTTTAATTGTTTGACAGCACTAGTTATTATTATTAGAGATACTACATGCTGAATTCAGAAACAAGGTAAATAATAACAAACGTGAGCTGTAGATATTTATGCTGAAATCCACTCAAAGTAGGGGGCGGGGCACCATCACGCTGTGTCAAGACAAGAACTTTCCTGAGAAATAACGCGAACGTCTGCATCATGCGGGATTTGCGGGCGGGAGCGGGACAAAATATGGCGGGCGGGAGTGGGACTGAAAATCATAATTTTTTTGTGGGCGGGAGCGGGACTGAAAATCATAATTCTTTGCGGGCGCGGGCGGGAGCGGGACTGCACAATGCGGGCGGGAGCGGGACTGGAAAATCCGACCCGCGCAGACCTCTAACAGACAGTAGAAGACATGACCGACCTGTCAAACCAGACAAGAAGGCCACGCCTTCGGAAACATCAGCTGATAAGATGCGTCACCAACAACATCCGGTGACACTCTGAGGAAGACGACAGTTACGTACGTCGAAACATACCAGGTAAACAAACCTAAAATTATATGTCTGATTAAAAAGAAAAAAAAATAACAATATCGCATGCTATCAAGCCAAATGAATGAAACTTGGTAGAAGGGAATAGAATGTTTTTTTATTCCATCAAAAAAGCGTCCTGGATGTATAATATTGAACAATATATATCTGTGAAGATACTCAGTCATCCAGGTACGTAGTAATCTGTGGTTGGTTGAAGAGAGCAACTGGACTTGCTTGAAAAGTCTTGAAGACGTTTCGCCTCTCATCCTAAAGGCATCCTCAGTTCTGCCTGACTAATAGGGAGTATCCAGTATTTATCCTCTCATGGATCATCATAGAATCCGAATCAGAATGCTGATGGCTGCATTGTAGGTGGCTGATAAAAGATGTCATAGACACCCACCTCTGTTCAGTGATGGCCGTTCCAGGTTGACAAAAATGAACGATCCTCTCTGGCTAAGATGTCTGCCAGTTTTCTGGAAGTCCTCTCATACTCCCAGTTGCTCCCTTCTACCAACCACAGATTACTATGTACCTGGATGACTGAGTATCTTCACAGATATGTTTCTACGCACTTTGGGATGAGATCCCTTCGACTGGTGCGGGAGTATGAGAGGACTTCCAGAAAACTGGCGGACATTTTGGCCAGAGAGGATCGTTCATTTTTGTCAACCTGGAACGACCATCACTGAACAGAGGTGGGTGTCTATGACATCTTTTATCAGCCACCTACAATGCAGCCATCAGCATTCTGATTCGGATTCTATGATGATCCATGAGAGGATAAATACTTCTCATCTCATCTCATTATCTCTAGCCGCTTTATCCTTCTACAGGGTCGCAGGCAAACTGGAGCCTATCCCAGCTGACTATGGGCGAAAGGCGGGGTACACCCTGGACAAGTCGCCAAGTCATCACAGGGCAGGATAAATACTTGATACTCCCTAGTAGACAGACAGAACTGAGGAAGCCTTTCGGACGAGAGGCGAAACGTCTTCAAGACTTTTCAAGCAAGTCCAGTTGCTCTCTTCTACCAACCACAGATTGAACAATACAGCAGCTGTAATGAGAATGTTAGCAACACGGCTGTCAACTACAAACCTGCAACCCAACAGGCAAAAGTCTCACACACAAGCCTGCAGTATAGTGCCAGGAACAGAATCCAGATCAAATCTCACAACAGCGCCATCTACTGACCAGCACCTGAAACGTGGTTTTATGTATGGTTGCGAATGGTAGTCAGTAGGGCTGTAACGATACACCCAACTCACGATTCGATTCGTATCGCGATTTTTGACCCACGATTCGATACGCCCACGATTTTTTTTAAAATGTTTTTTTAAAGTAGTAAATTTGACTTAACATTTACTTACTTACATTAACTATTTAATAACAAATAATTCAGACCACTGCAGAGAATGAGTAATATGTATGCAAAAATGAACAAATGTATATCCAAAGATTGTTTTATTTCTCAAAATAATACTGTTGAGCCGGAAGCTCTGGTTTTTTCAGTTCTGAAAAAGTCATTTTTCCAAATCATGTAAATCCGTTAAGATTTTTTTTTTGGGGGGGTGGCTCTCTCACTGTCTCACTCTCATAGGGCCAATGATTTTCTGTGATCGCGGAAAACAGATGGAAATTATGGAATTTTTATAGTGAAACATTGCTCGCGTGTCAAAATGTAACTGCCGCAGAAGGCTTCCGCCCAAGCAGACATGCCTTCAGTGTTGCCAGATATTGCTAACGTTTTCCACCCCAAAATATGTTCAAAACCAGCCAAAAAGCACCTAAACCTGCCCAATCTGGCAACACTGCATGCCTTTCCGGTCAAGTGATTGTGATTGGCTTGTGGCACACCTAGCCAGCCAATGAGCTGCTTGTTTACAGATTCGCTCCCCGCGTCGCAACCAGAATGGCGACCGCTTAAAAGAAATGAATGCTCTGCCAGTGGCGAGTGTGGACGTTGCGTGACTCGAAGAAGATTGTCGCAGGTCGGCGAAAAAACGACTTACTAATAGATATAAAAAAATAAAAGTAATTTAAGTAAGTTTAAAATGTAATTTAAATAAAAAGTAAAGTATTCATAAATTGAAGTTTGGAAGCGCCTCTGTTTTTGGGCTGAGGAGAAGTTTCAAAGGGTGTACCGCGATTCTGCCTTCTTGTATCGCGATACGGATCGTGGCTCTGCGTATCGCGATTTCGATTTCGATACGCATATCGTTACAGCCCTAGTAGTCAGTGCACGCAGAGAAACCCTTTATTTTCACTTCTGGGTTGAGCAGCAGGAGAGTCGAGAACTGTTTTATAATATTGCCCTATTTCTATAGGTCTGACTCATTTTCAGAGGGGAATAGGAGAGATTTCGGTTCGGAAAGTACTCTGCATTGTTCAGTTTATGGCAGGGTTTCCCAAAGTGTGGTGCGCGCACCCCCGGGGGTGCGCGAGCTGCCACTAGGGGGTGCGCAAGATAAAAATGTAATGGCGATTTTTAACTCTTCTTCTACGCCGTAACGGTTCTGCAGTAGTTTGTGGCTTCATTCATTCATTCATTCATTCATTCGCGATGCTCAACTGGTTGAATTCAGCAAAACTAAATGCCCCACCACAAATCAGGGATGAAGGAGGAGAAACGCCAACAGATAGGGAGGAATCGGGGGCAATTGGTGAGGAGAAGAGAGGGAGACGGGATTGCAGCGGATTAATTGTTGTATCTCTTTAAAATGCATATGTTCATAATTATCATTGCTATTTTTACTGTTATTATATGTTAACTTTTTTGCAAATTAAATTCATTCTCAATTCATTTTCATAACTGTAATGACAGGGTTGTGTTGCTAGTGTTTTAAACACGGATGAAAATCATATACAGTAGTGCTTGAAAGTTTGTGAACCCTTTAGAATTTTCTATATTTCTGCATAAATATGACCGAAAACATCATCAGATTTTCACACAAGTCCTAAAAGTAGATAAAGAGAACCCAGTTAAACAAATGAGACAAAAATATTATACTTGGTCATTTATTTATTGAGGAAAATGACCCAATATTACATATCTGTGAATGGCAAAAGTATGTGAACCTTTGCTTTCAGTATCTGGTGTGACCCCCTTGTGCAGCAATAACTGCAACTAAACGTTTGCGGTAACTGTTGATCAGTCCTGCACACCGGCTTGGAGGAATTTTAGCCCGTTCCTCCATACAGAACAGCTTCAACTCTGGGATGTTGGTGGGTTTCCTCACCTGAACTGCTCGCTTCAGGTCCTTCCACAGCATTTAGATTGGATTAAAGTCAGGACTTTGACTTGGCCTTTCCAAAACATTAACTTTATTCTTCTTTAACCATTTTTTGGTAGAATGACTTGTGTGCTTAGGGTCGTTGTCTTGCTGCATGACCCACCTTCTCTTGAGATTCAGTTCATGGACAAATGTCCTGACATTTTCCTTTAGAATTCGCTGGTATAATTCAGAATTCATTGTTCCATCAATGATGGCAAGCCGTCCTGGCCCAGATGCAGCAAAACAGGCCCAAACCATGATACTACCACCACCATGTTTCACAGATGGGATCAGGTTCTTATGCTGGAGTGCAGTGTTTTCCTTTCTCCAAACATAACGCTTCTCATTTAAACCGAAAAGTTCTATTTTGGTCTCATCCGTCCACAAAACATTTTTCCAATAGCCTTCTAGCTTGTCCACATGATCTTTAGCAAACTGCAGACGAGCAGCAATGTTCTTTTTGGAGAGAAGTGGCTTTCTCCTTGCAACTCTGCCATGCACACCATTGTTGTTCAGTGTTCTCCTGATGGTGGACTTATGAACATGAACATTAGCCAATGTGAGAGAGGCCTTCGGTTGCTTAGAAGTTACCCTGGGGTCCTTTGTGACCTTGCCGACTATTCCACGCCTTGCTCTTGGAGTGATCTTTGTTGGTCGACCACTCCTGGGGAGGGTAACAATGGTCTTGAATTTCCTCCATTTGTACACAATCTGTCTGACTGTGGATTGGTGGAGTCCAAACTCTTTAGAGATGGTTTTGTAACCTTTTCCAGCCTGATGAGCATCAGCAACGCTTTTTCTGAGGTCCTCAGAAATCTCCTTTGTTCATGCCATGATACACTTCCACAGACATGTGTTGTGAAGATCAGACTTTGATAGATCCCTGTTCTTTAAATAAAACAGGGTGCCCACTCACACCTGATTGTCATCCCACTGATTGAAAACACCCGACTCTAATTTCACCTTCAAATTAACTGCTAATCCTAGAGGTTCACATACTTTTGCCACTCACAGATATGTTATATTGGATCATTTTCCTCAATAAATAAATGACCAAGTATAATATTTTTGTCTCATTTGGTTAACTGGGTTTTCTTTATCCACTTTTAGGACTTGTGTGAAACTCTGATGATGTTTTAGGTCATATTTATGCAGAAATATAGAAAATTCTAAAGGGTTCACAAACTTTCAAGCACCACTGTATTTTCCCCATATCTGGCTGGTAGACTACATGCCTCGATGTGATCTCCCTTTGTAATGAATTTGCGCATTTACCATGTTGCAACATTTTAAAACTGTTACATTTCAATCAAATTCTATCTAATTCAAATACGAGAGCGCATAATATGTTAATGTGATTCGATGTTCTCATTCAAGCATGTGCTGCCTTTGTAAGAAAGCTTTGGTGGTTTTTTTTTTTTCACTTTGGTGGTTTCCTGCAGGTGTGGCGAACGATGTTTGTTATCATTTTAGCACGATTAAAGATGCTGCCTTTATAAGAAAGCGTGTGTTTTTTGGAACTGGGGGTGCGTCAACCTGGTTGGAGTATAGAAGGGGGTGCGCCGCCAAAAAAGTTTGGGAACCACTGGTTTATGGTATTTATTTATTTATTTTTATGTGTATACTTTATTTTCTTTTTGGTGTGCAAGTGACAGTGTGGCGCTGACGTCGCACAGCGCGGCAGAGCACCCTGTATCTGCGCTTTGGGGAAAGCCCTGATAAAATTCATGATGTTTCATGGCGTCTCTGTTTGCATGTTGAGATGTTTATATAAAGCCTGTCGTGCTCAACGAGTTAAATGCTGATAAACAACAGCTTCGAACCAGTCAGCTAAGACCTGCATGTTTGTTCGTCCTGTGAAGTTTGTGAGAAGCTACAAGTTGGTCCCCGGTTCCGTTTGGGCTTGTTCCGAACGGCACCTTCAAACATGCACTTTAGAGATGTCATTAATGAGTTAACGATCTCATGTTAATGGCAACAAAATTACATACAAAACGATCCGCGCTAATATTTTACACTTTTCCTCAGTGATGACAGGCTGAAAAATTTGCAGTGACGGTTAAAATGTTTTGCTTTTCCCTCATCCACAAAATGAAAACGAGCGGGTCGTTGGGTGTTGTACATTTGCATATTAATGCATATTCATTAATCCTTAAAAAGGGTGAAAGTGTAGAGGCGTTCCTAGACTACTTTATTTACCAGTTTTTGGTGTTATATTACACACTCACCGGCCACTTTAGGGCAATTCCATGTAAATGTCAACCTCACCATGCAAAAATAAAGCAACATGTAATACATCAAAACCACTCCCAGAGATATCACCTAGGCCTGTATTTTACAGATGTGAATAAGTTGAACCAATTTGTAACCAAACTAATATGTCACAGTCAGTCTTTCTTTCTTATAATGTAAAACCCAAGCTAAAATCAACTTTGATCATGTACAATTCTATATTATTGCCACAAGCCACAGAAATGTATGCTAAAATCCACAAAACAGCAAAACAATAGCCATCCTAAATATTATTTAAGAACTTTGATAGTTTTAGCTGATATTTAGAGAGTTTTTCAAAGGGTTATGGTGGTTAAATTGCTGATTTTCTAAACATATGCCATGTCTATTTCAGACGCGTCACATCCATAACGGAATTTCGTCACATCCATAACGCTGACTTTTCCTTCCGAAACTCTGCATGAAATACAAAATATTTTAAACAAAGATTTTTTAATATTCACCTTGGACCCCTCTATCAAATGGATATCTCCATTTCGACATTAGGTTTACAATTTCACAGAGTTTGATAAAAATGTACAGTCACCCAAGAAAAGTGATACTTTTTCTGTCACATCCATAACGCATCTTTTATTGGCATTTTCTGGCATGCCCTAGATGTACTATGGGAATTGTTCTTGTTCTATCACTTCTCCAGTATGGTACAGCCTTAAAATATGCAACACCTGTTTAAATACTGGGAGACAATAAAACATGCACTGGGTCATTTGTTGCCATTTTGAGTTAAAGTGTCACGTCCATAACGCTGGAATTGCTCTTTAATAAGAACTTGTTGTTGATTCTAAGGTCCCTGTTCTTGGCTGCAGGAGTGGAACCCAATGTGTTCTGCTGTTGCAGATGCTGAGATGCTTTTCTGCTCACCACGGTTGTAAAGAGTGATTATATGAGTTACTATATCCTTCCTGGCAAAAAAGCTCAAACCGATCTGGCCATTTTCCTCTGACCCTCTCTTATCAATAAATCGTTTGTTTGTTTCCACCCACAGAACTCTCACTCACTCACTCACTCACTCACTCACTCACTCACTCACTCACTCAATTAGTGTTTTTTGTTTCCTGCACCATTCTGTGTAAACTCTAGAGCAGGGATGGGCAACTGGTGGCCCGCGGGCCGCATACGGCCTGCCTCCTTACTCAGTGCGGCCCGTAGATCATTTATTAATTATCAGGAAAAAAAATTAACCGCGGCCTTTTTTTTTTTTTACAGTTGTAATTACACTGTTGACCAATAGAGGGCGCTTCCTTTAGCTCGCGGTGCTAAAGGAAGCCACGTCATTACGTCGTTCTATACGTCATTACGTCGCTGTATACGTCAGTTACGTCGTTGTATACGTCATTACGTTGCTGTATACGTCAGTTACGTCGCTACGTTTGCATAAACCTTGGCGCGAATATCGAAGCAAAAACAACACTGAAGAAGCAGCAGCAGCAGCAGCAATAATAATAATAATAATAATGGCTGACTTCGCGTTTGTACAGCTGCTGCTTCTCGTCGCTTAAGAATGGCGATCTTTTGCGGTCTTGTTATTGTTGTTGGTCTTAACAACTCCGCCCCCCCCACTGACGTAAGCGGTTCTTTCCTCTGGCCCAGCAGAGAGTTGGTGCTAGGCTGGAACCGGTTTTTCTGGCCCCAGAGCCAGTTCTTTGTCAGTGGAAACAGAAAACCCGGTTCCAAACTAAGCACTGGCCCCGAACCAGCCCTGGAACTGCTTTGGTGGAAAAGGGGCATGAGTGAACTTCTGATCCTCTATGACCCGCCACTTGTGTTTGTCGTTTAACAAGACGAGCATTATGTTAAAAATGCATTTCAGTGTGGAAAATATTAAATAAATGTATGTTGGTTCAATAAACATACAGACGTAAGAATATACAAATATTTTGTTCTTATTTAAAATTCTTTTGTAACTTCTCTCATGTCTGATTAGTTGAAGTGCGTGGCCATGTGGCCCTCTGACGGTGGTGATGAAAAATTGTGGCCCTCTTTATCATGCAAGTTGCCCATCCCTGCTCTCGAGACTGTTGTGTGTGAAAACCCCAGGAGATCAGCAGGTTCTGAAATACTCAAACCAAAAATACTCATCTGGCTCAAACCAACACCCGTACCAGAGTGAAAGAAGGTCACACAAAAATTTAGATCACAATTTTTCCCCGTCTGATGTTTGAACATTAACCAAAGCTCTTGATTTGTATCTGCATGATTTGCTGCATCGAGGGATCGGCTGATTAGAGAACTGCAGAAAACAGCAGGTGGATGTAGGGGTGTTCCTAATAGTGTGGCTGGTTGAGTGTACACGCACTATTCAAAAGTATGTGGACACCAGACCATCACACCCAAACTCAGCTCAACCCCACTGAACACCTTTGGGATGAACTGGAGCCTCCTCAACCTCAACATCCCCAAATCAGCACCCGATCTCCTGAATGCTCTTGTTGCTGAACTGGATGATCAGAAATCCCCACAGATCCAGTGGAACGCCTTCCAGAGGAGTGGATTGGAGCTTATTATAACAGGAAAAGGGGATAAATCTGGAATGGGATGCTCAACAAGGACACACGGGTGTGTGGTAAGGGGTGCACATACTTTTGTTCATAAAGTCCCACACACACACACAAAGTTCTATTCAAATCGCGATCTTGATTTATTTCTCAGTGCGATTCAGTTGGAGAAGGCCGTGTGGAACTCGTGTAACTGTTGAATTGTGAGAACGCTGAGCTGCGAGTGAGTTTTCGGAGCGAGCGACGTGAGCGACCCAAACGCCGGCCTGCAGTGAGAAGGAACTCGGAATAAAAATCCGATAAACTGCGAGTGACGGATGTGTTTGCAGAAACGTTTTCTTTTGAGCACTGCAGGGAACTCGGCTTCTCTTTCCAGGTTGCTGTCATGATGAGTGTGTTAATATTTGAATCGGGGAAATAAATAAGTGAAAGTGTGTGTGTGTGTGTGTGTGTGTGTGTGTGTGTGTGTGTGTGTGTGTGTGTGTGTGTTATCTGCCCAGGCAGAGCGATGCAGCTGGTGCTGTGCGGCAGATGACTCATCACCCTGCTCTGTTTGAGAAGAGAGAATCACTATGCTTCCTCTCCGTGTGTGTGTGTGTGTGTGTGTGTGTGTGTGTGTGTGTGTGAACGTAAATCCACACTTGGGATGCAAGTTCTTGTGTCCATACTTTGATATGAGTCATCACCTGATTAAAAAGCTTGCGTGTGTCTGTACTGCTGATGGACGTCTCGATGAAGACGCTGTTTAACACGTCTCTGGTTCCTGTGCAGTAGGACGCTGAGACGGTGCTGGAGATAAGCATCGAGGAGAAAGAAGTTCA
Organism: Neoarius graeffei; assembly: GCF_027579695.1. NCBI lineage: Eukaryota > Metazoa > Chordata > Actinopteri > Siluriformes > Ariidae > Neoarius > Neoarius graeffei. The sequence goes on from NC_083584.1 coordinate 8,729,386, forward strand.
CACCACGCAGCCAGCTGACGCTTTCACTTCCTTTTTGACGCATTCGGTAAAGACACACTTTATTTCTGGACCTGATTGTACGTACTAATTGGTTCTTGTGAACCTGAGAAGTGTTGCGTTCTAATGATCTGGGTTTAATTGAAGCCCTTATTCACGCAGGATTAGAGGCGTGGCCTGTGTACATGTGCAGAACCACTGAAGTGGGTGTGGCTTATGTGTCTGTCAGTATTAGTTCCAGTGAAGGAGGTGTGGCCTATGTACTTGTCAGAGCCACTAAAGTAGGTGTGGCTTATTTGTCTGTGTTACTTCCAGTAAAGTAGGTGTGGCCTATGTACCTGTCAGAGCTACTGAAGTGGGTATGGCTTTTGTGTCTGTCAGTGTTACTTCCACTGAAGGAGGTGTGGCTTATGTGCCTGTCAGAGCTACTGAAGGAGGTGTGGCTTATGTGCCTGTCAGAGCCACTGAAGGAGGTGTGGCTTATGTGCCTGTCAGAGCTACTGAAGTGGGTATGGCTTTTGTGTCTGTCAGTGTTACTTCCACTGAAGGAGGTGTGGCTTATGTGCCTGTCAGAGCTACTGAAGGAGGTGTGGCTTATGTGCCTGTCAGAGCCACTGAAGGAGGTGTGGCTTATGTGCCTGTCAGAGCTACTGAAGTGGGTATGGCTTTTGTGTCTGTCAGTGTTACTTCCACTGAAGGAGGTGTGGCTTATGTGCCTGTCAGAGCTACTGAAGGAGGTGTGGCTTATGTGCCTGTCAGAGCCACTGAAGGAGGTGTGGCCTATGTACCTGTCAGAGCTACTGAAGTGGGTATGGCTTTTGTGTCTGTCAGTGTTACTTCCACTGAAGGAGGTGTGGCTTATGTGCCTGTCAGAGCTACTGAAGGAGGTGTGGCTTATGTGCCTGTCAGAGCCACTGAAGGAGGTGTGGCTTATGTGCCTGTCAGAGCTACTGAAGTGGGTATGGCTTTTGTGTCTGTCAGTGTTACTTCCACTGAAGGAGGTGTGGCTTATGTGCCTGTCAGAGCTACTGAAGGAGGTGTGGCTTATGTGCCTGTCAGAGCCACTGAAGGAGGTGTGGCCTATGTACCTGTCAGAGCTACTGAAGTGGGTATGGCTTTTGTGTCTGTCAGTGTTACTTCCACTGAAGGAGGTGTGGCTTATGTGCCTGTCAGAGCTACTGAAGGAGGTGTGGCTTATGTGCCTGTCAGAGCCACTGAAGGAGGTGTGGCTTATGTGCCTGTCAGAGCCACTGAAGGAGGTGTGGCTTATGTGCCTGTCAGAGCCACTGAAGGAGGTGTGGCTTATGTGCCTGTCAGAGCCACTGAAGGAGGTGTGGCTTATGTGCCTGTCAGAGTCACTGAAGGTGGTGTGGCTTATGTGCCTGTCAGAGCCACTGAAGGAGGTGTGGCTTATGTGCCTGTCAGAGCTACTGAAGGAGGTGTGGCTTATGTGCCTGTCAGAGCCACTGAAGGAGGTGTGGCTTATGTGCCTGTCAGAGCTACTGAAGGAGGTGTGGCTTATGTGCCTGTCAGAGCCACTGAAGGAGGTGTGGCTTATGTGCCTGTCAGAGCCACTGAAGGAGGTGTGGCTTATGTGCCTGTCAGAGCCACTGAAGGTGGTGTGGCTTATGTGCCTGTCAGAGCTACTGAAGGAGGTGTGGCTTATGTGCCTGTCAGAGCCACTGAAGGAGGTGTGGCTTATGTGCCTGTCAGAGCCACTGAAGGAGGTGTGGCTTATGTGCCTGTCAGAGCTACTGAAGGAGGTGTGGCTTATGTGCCTGTCAGAGCCACTGAAGGAGGTGTGGCTTATGTGCCTGTCAGAGCCACTGAAGGAGGTGTGGCTTATGTGCCTGTCAGAGCCACTGAAGGAGGTGTGGCTTATGTGCCTGTCAGAGCCACTGAAGGAGGTGTGGCTTATGTGCCTGTCAGAGTCACTGAAGGAGGTGTGGCTTATGTGCCTGTCAGAGCCACTGAAGGAGGTGTGGCTTATGTGCCTGTCAGAGCCACTGAAAGAGGTGTGGCTTATGTGCCTGTCAGAGCCACTGAAGGTGGTGTGGCTTATGTGCCTGTCAGAGCCACTGAAGGAGGTGTGGCTTATGTGCCTGTCAGAGCCACTGAAGGAGGTGTGGCTTATGTGCCTGTCAGAGCCACTGAAGGAGGTGTGGCTTATGTGCCTGTCAGAGCCACTGAAGGAGGTGTGGCTTATGTGCCTGTCAGAGCCACTGAAGGAGGTGTGGCTTATGTGCCTGTCAGAGCCACTGAAGGAGGTGTGGCTTATGTGCCTGTCAGAGCCACTGAAGGTGTGGCTTATGTGCCTGTCAGAGTCACTGAAGGAGGTGTGGCTTATGTGCCTGTCAGAGCCACTGAAGGAGGTGTGGCTTATGTGCCTGTCAGAGCCACTGAAAGAGGTGTGGCTTATGTGCCTGTCAGAGCCACTGAAGGAGGTGTGGCTTATGTGCCTGTCAGAGTCACTGAAGGAGGTGTGGCTTATGTGCCTGTCAGAGCCACTGAAGGTGTGGCTTATGTGCCTGTCAGAGCCACTGAAGGAGGTGTGGCTTATGTGCCTGTCAGAGCCACTGAAGGAGGTGTGGCTTATGTGCCTGTCAGAGCCACTGAAAGAGGTGTGGCTTATGTGCCTGTCAGAGCCACTGAAGGAGGTGTGGCTTCTGTGCTTGTCAGAGTCATGGAAGGAGGTGTGGCTTATGTGTCTGACAGTGTTAATTCCAGTTAAGGAGGCGTGGCCTCAGTGTTTCAGTGTGAGTTCCAATGAAGCAGTTTGGGCTGTGTACCAGTCATACCCACCGAAGTAGGTGTGGCCTTTTTGTTTGTCAGTGTCAAGTGTCAGTGAAGGAGGCGTGGCCTCTGTGTCAGTCAGAGTGAAGGATACTTGGCCTATGTATATAGGCCAATGAAATAGGTGTAGCCTATGTATCTGTGAGTGTCAATTCCAGGAAAGGAGGCGTGGCCTCTGCATCTGGCAAGTCCAAGAAAGGAGGTGTGGTCTTTGTGTCTGTCAGTCCCAGTGAAAGAGGCGTGGCCTATCAGTCTGAACACTTTTTTTCTTGGTTAAAATAAATTGCATTCGATATTGAATTGGCACCAAATCGCACCACATTTCCTCATTTCCTGCTTTAAAAGCACATCCTTTACACATCACTTTCTTTCATACTAATGAGCTAATTAACCCGAGCTAATTAACCCGAGCTAACCAGGAGAAATTCATGAACAGATCTTCTTCATCTCAGAGATTGTGTGGATGACAAAAACAAAGCTCATGAATCTTTTTTTTTTTTACTTCTCTGACCAAATTAAAACAGTGGTTTTGTCCTTCTGAGGATTCAGCCAAGCAGTCTGAGTTATTCTGAGTGGGCGAGCGCACACACGCACGCACGCTCTCGTGACGTCTTTTTTTGTTTTGCTGTTTGTGGACTTGTACTTGTGTCCCTGTAGAACTCCGAGAGGAACAAAACAACGGCCCACTCAGTGCTGCCTCTAATCCAGATATCAGTGACGCAGGAATAAACACGATTTAAATATCTTTCTGCACTTTACATTTTAAACACATGAAATGAATCTGAGCTTCAGTGCTCTTCTGATGAATAAATACTTTTCACATGAGATCAGCGTTGCATCTGTTTCAATGAATAAAGTCACCGTTAAAGCGAAGAGGAAACACGGAAATGTCTCTGAAAATATCAGCATGAAAACATATCCACATTTACAGCTGGCTGTTTTCACTAGCTGTGATAAAACACTCTCGTTGGTAAACGTCTCCTGGGTTGGCGTCCCCTTTTAGTTAATAATGCTGTCCATGTTGGACACGCACTAGCTGTGATTAGTGTAGCGGGCTCTATCTTATCATGCTAAGCCATTTTGACTTCCAGTCTTTCAGACGTGACAGTGAGTAATGATTAGTGGTGATAAGAAATGAATGCAGGAATCCAGAGTCAAAGGAACTCGATGGAGCCATCAGCTGATCTTCTGGGTTTGGCCAGTTTAAGGGAATACAGTATCCATCATGTGAAGCGAAGTCCCGTACAGATGTCTAACCTGTTTTTCATTGTACCTTCCTGAAACCTTCTGAGGAAATATTGAATTTTGGAACCTTGTGAAGAGCTAAAAGGTCCTGAAACCTTCTGAGGAAATAAAGGTCTCTGGAACCATTGGTGAACTAAATAGTCCTGGAACATTTGAAGAAATCAATGATTCTTGAAGCTTCTGAGGAAATATTCAATTCTGGAACTTTCTGATGAAATAAAAAAGGCCAGGAACCTGCTGAGGATATATGGATTTTCAGATCCTTCTGAAGGGAAAAAATTATTCTTTAAACTTCTGAAGAATGATAGAGTCCTGGAATTTGTGAATAAATAAATGTTTCTGGAAATAAAAAGTCCAGGAGCCTTGTGAGGAACTGAAAGGGGCCAGGAGCCTTGTGAGGAACTGAAAGGGGCCAGGAGCCTTGTGAGGAACTGAAAGGGGCCAGGAGCCTTGTGAGGAACTAAAAGGGGCCAGGAGCCTTGTGAGGAGCTGAAAGGGTCCAGGAGCCTTGTGAGGAGCTGAAAGGGTCCAGGAGCCTTGTGAGGAGCTGAAAGGGTCCAGGAGCCTTGTGAGGAGCTGAAAGGGTCCAGGAGCCTTGTGAGGAGCTGAAAGGGTCCAGGAGCCTTGTGAGGAGCTGAAAGGGTCCAGGTGCCTTGTGAGGAGCTGAAAGGGTCCAGGAGCCTTGTGAGGAGCTGAAAAGGTCCAGGAACCTTGTGAGGAGCTGAAAGGGTCCAATAGCCTTTTGAAGAGTTGAAAGAGTCCAGGTATTTTGTGAGGAACTGGAAGAGTCCAGGAGCCTTGTGAGGAGCTAAAAGGTCCAGGTACTTTGTGAGGAGCTGAGAGGGTGCAGGTGCCTTTTGAGGAACTGAAAGGGTCCAGGAGACTTTTGAAGAGCTGAAAGGGTCCAGGAGTCTTGTGAGGAACTGAAAGGGTCCGGGAGACTTTTGAAGGGCTGAAAGGGTCCGGGAGACTTTTGAAGGGCTGAAAGGGTCCGGGAGACTTTTGAAGGGCTGAAAGGGTCCAGGAGACTTTTGAAGGGCTGAAAGGGTCCAGGAGACTTTTGAAGGGCTGAAAGGGTCCAGGAGACTTTTGAGGAGCTGAAAAGGTCCAGGAACCTTGTGAGGAGCTGAAAGGGTCCAGGAACCTTGTGAGGAGCTGAAAGGGTCCAGGAACCTTGTGAGGAGCTGAAAGGGTCCAGGAGCCTTTTGAGGAGCTGAAAGGGTCCAGGAGCCTTTTGAGGAGCTGAAAGGGTCCAGGAGCCTTTTGAGGAGCTGAAAGGGTCCAGGAGCCTTTTGAGGAGCTGAAAGGGTCCAGGAACCTTGTGAGGAGCTGAAAGGGTCCAGGAGCCTTGTGAGGAGCTGAAAAGGTCCAGGAACCTTGTGAGGAGCTGAAAGGGTCCAATAGCCTTTTGAAGAGTTGAAAGAGTCCAGGTATTTTGTGAGGAACTGGAAGAGTCCAGGAGCCTTGTGAGGAGCTGAAAGGTCCAGGTACTTTGTGAGGAGCTGAGAGGGTGCAGGTGCCTTTTGAGGAACTGAAAGGGTCCAGGAGTCTTGTGAGGAACTGAAAGGGTCCGGGAGTCTTGTGAGGAACTGAAAGGGTCCGGGAGACTTTTGAAGGGCTGAAAGGGTCCAGGAGACTTTTGAAGGGCTGAAAGGGTCCAGGAGACTTTTGAAGGGCTGAAAGGGTCCAGGAGACTTTTGAAGGGCTGAAAAGGTCCGGGAGCCTTGTGAGGAACTGAAAGGGTCCGGGAGACTTTTGAAGGGCTGAAAGGGTCCAGGAGACTTTTGAAGGGCTGAAAGGGTCCGGGAGACTTTTGAAGGGCTGAAAGGGTCCGGGAGACTTTTGAAGGGCTGAAAGGGTCCGGGAGACTCTTGAAGGGCTGAAAGGGTCCAGGAGACTTTTGAAGGGCTGAAAGGGTCCAGGAGACTTTTGAAGGGCTGAAAGGGTCCGGGAGACTTTTGAAGGGCTGAAAGGGTCCGGGAGACTCTTGAAGGGCTGAAAGGGTCCGGGAGACTCTTGAAGGGCTGAAAGGGTCCAGGAGACTTTTGAAGGGCTGAAAGGGTCCAGGAGACTTTTGAAGGGCTGAAAGGGTCCAGGAGACTTTTGAAGGGCTGAAAGGGTCCAGGAGACTTTTGAGGAGCTGAAAGGGTCCAGGAGACTTTTGAGGAGCTGAAAGGGTCCAGGAACCTTGTGAGGAGCTGAAAGGGTCCAGGAGCCTTGTGAAGAACTTAAGAGCACTAGTGTTCTCTTTCTATAGAGATCTTTCGGAGATAAACCTGTGGATATAGTGTGTGTGTGTAAATGATGTTAGCACTCTAGAACACTGTAATTCATTGTTTTAAATAAACCTCGATAAAGCATACACGGCCCTCCACCCGCCTTCCTCCTGCCAAATGTACCTCAGCTCACATCAGAAAGCCTGAAAGGTAGAGCTGCCTGAATGTATACGTGTGTGTGTGTGTGCGTGGTGCAAGTGTGTGTTACTCGGCCCAGTTCTCACCTCATCACGCCGGTGCAGCCCAAACACTCAGCTCGTTGATGCAGGACGAAAGGATCCTGTAGGGATTAATAATAATCCTGGATCATACTGATGAGTCTGATCACAATTAAGAGCAACAGGTGTGTGTGTGTGTGTGAGAGAGAGGGGTGTCATGGATGGCAGGAGATCAGAGGAATATGTAATGACTGTCAGAAAGTACACAATCAAAATGGCCTACTCTCTCTCTCTCTCTCTTTTTTCCTTTTCAGTCCGTCTCCCTTGATTTGAGAGATTATTCCACATCAGAATATTGGTTTACTGATTTTACTGAGGTTCTGTAATGATTCTGTGGAAAGGTGCCTGAACCTTCTGAGTAAGAGGAGAACTCTGTAACCTTCTAATGACAGGAGGAGTTTCGGAGCTTTCTCGCGATGGAAAGAGTTCCAGTGCTTTCTAGCAACGGAAGGAACTTTCGTGCTTTCTAGCGATGGGAGGAGCCTTGGAGCTTTCTCACGACGGGAGGAGCTTCGGTGCTTTCTCGTGACGGGAGGAGCCCTGGACCTTTCTAGGGATGGGAGGAGCCCTGGAGCTTTCTAGCGACTGGATGAACTTCGGTGCTTTCTAGTGACGGGAGAAGCTTCGGTGCTTTCTCGTGGCGGGAAGAGCCTCGGTGCTTTCTTGCGGCGGGAGGAGCCCTGTAGCTTTCTCGCGGCAAGAGGAGCTTTGGTGCTTTTTTGAGACGGGAGGATTTTCGGTGCTTTTTAGAGACGGGAGGAGCCCTGGAGCTTTCTAGTGACGGGAGGAGCGTCGGTGCTTTTCTAGCGATGGGACGAGCGTCGGTGCTTTTCTAGCGACGGGACGAGTGTCGGTGCTTTCTAAGGACGGGAGGAGCCCTGGTTCTTTCTAAGGACGGGAGGAGCTTCAGTGCTGTCTCACGGCATGAGGAGCGTTGTGGGCTTTCTCATGACGGGAGGAGCGTCAGTGCTTTCTAAGGACGGGAGCAGCTTCGGTGCTTTCTAGCGACGGGAGGAGTCCTGGAGCTTTCTAGCATCGGGAGGAGCGTCGGTGCTGCCTTGCGGCGGGAGGAGCGGCGGTGCTGTCTCTCAACTGGAGGAGTCCTGGAGCTTTCTCGCAACGGGAGGAGTGTTGGTGCTTTCTAAGGACGGGAGGAGTCCCAGTGCTTTCTAGCGACGGGAGGAGCATCGGTACTGTCTCACGGCGGGAGGTGCGTCGGTGCTTTCTCACAGCAGGAGGCGCATCGGTGCTTTCTAAGGATGGGAGGAGCTTCGGTGCTGTCTCACAGCGGGAGGAGCGTCAGTGCTTTCTCGCAATGGGAGGAGTCCTGGAACTTTCTCGCAGTGGGAGGAGTCCCGGTGCTTTCTAGTAACGGGAGGAGCGTTGGTGCTTTCCCACAACAGGAGAAGTCCTGGACCTTTCTCGCAGCAGGAGAAGCGTCGGTGCTTTCTAAGGATGGGAGGAGCTTTGATGCTTTCTAAGGACAGGAGGATCTTCAGTGCTTTCTAGCGATGGGAAGATCTTCGGTGCTTTCTAGCGACGGGAGGAGTCCTGGAGCTTTCTAGCGACAGGAGGAGCGTCGGTGCTGTCTCACGGCGGGAGGAGCGTCCGTCCTGTCTCGCAGTGTGAGGAGCGTCTGTGCTTTCTCGTAACGGGAGGAGTCCTGGAGCTTTCTTGCAACGGAGGAGCGTCTTTGCTTTCTACAGACGGGAGGAGTCCCAGTGCTTTCTAGCTGTGGAAGGAACTTTGGTGCTTTCTAGTGATGGGAGGAATCCTGGAGCTTTCTTGCAGCAGGAGGTGCGTTGGTGCTTTCTCACAGCAGGAGGAGCATCGGTGCTTTCTAAGGACGGGAAGAGCTTCGGTGCTGTCTCACGGCGGGAGGAGTGTCAGTGCTTTCTCGCAATGGGAGGAGTCCTGGAACTTTCTTGCAATGGGAGGAGTCCTGGAACTTTCTCGCAGTGGGAGGAGTCCCAGTGCTTTCTAGTGACGGGAGGAGCGTTGGTGCTTTCCCACAACAGGAGAAGTCCTGGACCTTTCTCGCAGCAGGAGAAGCATCGGTGCTTTCTAAGGACGGGAGGAGTCCTGGTGCTTTCTAAGGACAGGAGGAGTTTCGGTGCTTTCTAAGGACGGGAGGATCTTCGGTGCTTTCTAGCGACGGGAGGATCTTCGGTGCTTTCTAGCGACGGGAGGATCTTCGGTGCTTTCTAGCGACGGGAGGATCTTCGGTGCTTTCTAGCGACGGGAGGATCTTCGGTGCTTTCTAGCGACGGGAGGAGCGTCGGTGCTGTCTCACGGCGAGAGGAGCGTCTGTCCTGTCTCGTGGCGTGAGGAGCGTCTATGCTTTCTCGTAACGGGAGGAGTCCTGGAGCTTTCTTGCAACGGAGCAGCATCGGTGCTTTCTAAGGACGGGAGGAGTCCCAGTGCTTTCTAGCTGTGCAAGGAACTTTGGTGCTTTCTAGTGATGGGAGGAATCCTGGAGCTTTCTCGCAGCGGGAGGAGCGTCAGTGCTTTCTAAGGATGGGAGGAGTCCCGGTGCTTTCTAGCGACAGGAGGAGCTTCTGTACTATCTGGCGATGGGAGGAGCTTCGGTGCTTTCTAATGGTGGGAGGAGTCCCAGTGCTTTCTAATGGTGGGAGGAGTCCCGGTGCTTTTTAGCTGTGGAAGGAACTTTGGTGCTTTCTAGCAACGGGAGGAGTCCTGGAGCTTTCTAGCGGCGGGAGGAGCGTCAGTGCTTTCTCGCAATGGAAGGAGTCCTGGAGCTTTCTCGCAGTGGGAGGAACGTCGGTGCTTTTTAACAGCATTAGGAGTGTCGGTGCTTTCAAAGAACGGGAGGAGTCCCAGTGCTTTCTAGTGACAGGAAAAGTCCCTGTGCTTTCTAGTGACGGGAGGAGCGTTGGTGCTTTCTCGCAACGGGAGAAGTCCTGGACCATTCTCACAGTGGGAGAAGAGTCCCGGTGCTTCCTAAGGATGGGAAGAATCCCGGTGCTTTCTAAGGACAGGAGGAGCTTTGGTATTTCTGGTGACAGGAGGAGTCCCAGTGCTTTCTGGTGACAGGAGGAGCTTCAATGTTTTCTAATGGTGGGAGGAGTCCCTGTGCTTTCTAATGGCAGGAAGAACTTCGGTACTTTCTAACGACGGGAAGAGTCCCGGTTCTTCCTAGCGACGGGAGGAGCTTTGGTGCTTTCTAAGAACGGGAGGAGCTTCAGTGCTTTCTGGCGATGGGAGGGAGTCCCAGTGCTGTCTAATGACGGGAAGAACTTCAGTGCTTTCTGACGATGGGAGGAGTCCCGGAAACCTTTGATAAAATAAAGGGTTCCAGACTCTCTCATACGCCTTTCACACCGAGGTCCTATCAGCGTTCTACCCACATTGATTTGTGGTTGAAAGGGTCGACCCGCGTTGTCCAACTCGACTTTGCCACCCACCTGTCGAGGGTTAATTTCACTGTGAACGTCACCAGCCGGGTTGCGAACATCTGAGTGGGAACAGCTGAATCTCATCTGCAGATTCGGGGCTCTTGGTGTATTCAGTGGTTTGTTCTACAGACAGTTAGAACACTCAACTCACCTCGCTCTCTCACACACACGGGAGAAGAACTGAACAACTCTCCAGTGCAAATGTACAAACTTTACTGCGGTTTATTTTCAGGCGTGTTAAAGACTAAAAAACTGCACGCTCCATTTTTTTTCTCCACTAAAGTTACTCAGCGTGTGCATGAGAACGCTGAAAGCTGAAGTAAAGCACGCACCTGTTCTCCTGCATCTCCTTTACTGTGAGGAGGTTCTACTCTCCATGCACCGAGCTTCTGCTGTGCTTCGTTTCTCCTCATGAAGCACCATGTTAATGAAATAATTAATGATCTTTGAACAAGTAAAGAGATCTGGAAATTTCTGAATGAAGAACAGGATGAGGAATCTCGTGAGGAGGTAAAGGTTTGTGAGTGAATAAGCTCCATCCCTGTACAAGTTTTCTTTCCTCGCTTTATGAGTTTGGAGAATAACTGACGTTAGCTTGCACATGTTTTGTTTTAGCAAAAGTTAGCAAGACAGATTTCTCTGCCAGTGATCTGCGTTAGCGCTCGAGATTACATTACATTATTATGAAAGAAAGCGACTCAGTCGATTCAATAAAACTTAATTTGACACTTGGACAGTCAGGTTCTCTCCAGGTTCCGGTTTAAAGGCAAATCCAGGAGAACTGAAATAATGAATGAGTGTGAAAGAAATAACACTTTTTTTTTTCCATATTTTTAAATAGGATTTCAGGACCGGGCGGCACGGTGGTGTAGTGGTTAGCGCTGTCACCTCACAGCAAGAAGGTCCGGGTTCGAGCCCCGTGGCCGGCGAGGGCCTTTCTGTGTGGAGTTTGCATGTTCTCCCCGTGTCCGCGTGGGTTTCCTCCGGGTGCTCCGGTTTCCCCCACAGTCCAAAGACATGCAGGTTAGGTTAACTGGTGACTCTAAATTGAGCGTAGGTGTGAATGTGAGTGTGAATGGTTGTCTGTGTCTATGTGTCAGCCCTGTGATGACCTGGCGACTTGTCCAGGGTGTACCCCGCCTTTCGCCCGTAGCCAGCTGGGATAGGCTCCAGCTCGCCTGCGACCCTGTAGAACAGGATAAAGCGGCTACAGATAATGAGATGAGATGAGGATTTCAGGACCTGAGCGTTTTTATTTAATCTTTAATGAACTGGAGTTAAAGTAGAACTCAGGGTCAGGTGATGTGCCATGAACTTTGTAAGATCTACAGTGCTGAGCGTAAATAAGTGCACCCCCTTTGAAAAGTAACATTTTAAACAATATCTCAACGAACACAAACAATTTCCAAAAGACAAAGTTTAATATAACATCTGTTTAACTTATAACGTGAAAGTAAGGTTAATAATATAAACTTAGATTACACATTTTTCAGTTTTACTCAAATTAGGGTGGTGCAAAAATGAGTACACCCCACAACAAAAACTACTACATCTAGTACTTTGTATTAGTCTGGCTAACGCGACAAAGCTCTACGAGCTATTGGTCTGGCCAAGATATTAAGCCCAACCGTTTCCCAGAGCCCGTGGTTGACCCGCCTCCCTGAAATGCCTCAGTTTGCTACTGGTCGAAGCCAGAAAAGGCTGTGACGAAGCTTAAACCAATCACATCACTCTTTCCTCTGACGTATGTGACGCGACGGGGCTAACTGGTAGATTAAACTCTTACCGAAGCCGGTTGGGAGCAAGGTGAAAACGTCCTTCCTTTCAATAAATACCTCCAGGGCTGCTCTTTGCTCCGTTTTCAATGAGAACTTCCCGTTGAATGCTTTCAATACAGCATCTATGCGTAATAGATGTGGAAGTGTGAATGAAGCACTTCCGGCATAGATTCTGTAAACAATCTATGGCTTCCGGTCGCAGTTCTACTACGTCACTGCCTTGAACACGCCTCTACCCAGGGCCGTTGGAGATGCTCAAAGTTGATTGGTTCCCAATTTTTCGGGAGCTTGGAAGAGCTGTAGATAGCTTGCCTGGCCAGACTAAGCTCGCAGCAAGCCCTCGTGTTGCGTCACGCTTAGGATGGGCGGGCCCAGGCTAACTTTGTATGGCCTCCATGATTTTTAATGACAGCACTGAGTCTTCTAGGCATGGACTGAACAAGTTGGTGACATTTTGCAACATCAGTCTTTTTCCATTCTTCAACAACGACCTCTTTTAGTGACTGGATGCTGGATGGAGAGCGATGCTCAACTTGTCTCTTCAGAATTCCCCATAGGTGTTCGATTGGGTTCAGATCAGGAGACGTACTCAGCCACTGAATCGCTTTCACCCTGTTCTTCTTCAGAAATCCAACAGTGGCCTTAGATGTGTGTTTAGTCATGTTGGAAAAGTGCACGACGACCAAGGGCACGGAGTGATGGTAGCATCTTCTCTTTCAGTATAGAGCAATACGTCTGTGAATTCATGATGCCATCAATGAAATGCAGCTCCCCGACACCAGCAGCACTCATGCAGCCCCACATAAGGACACTGCCACCACCATGTTTCACTGTAGGCACCAGGCATTTTTCTTTGTATTCCTCACCTTTGCGACGCCATACAGTTTTGAAGCCATCAGTTCCAAAAACATTTATCTTGGTCTCATCACTCCAGAGTCCCAGTAGTCTTCATCTTTGTCAGCATGGGCCCTGGCAAACTCTAGGCGGGCTTTTTTGTGCCTGGGCTTTAGGAGAGGCTTCTTTCATGGATGGCATCCATGCATGCCATTCCTCTGCAATGTACGCCGTATTGTGTCACGGGAAATAGTCACCCCAGTTTGGCTTTCTACTTCTTTAGATAACTGCAGTGAACTTGCAGGCCGATTTTCTTCAACCCTTCTCATCAGAAGACGCTCCTGTCGAGGTGTTAACTTCCGTGGACGACCTGGACGTCTCTGTGAGATGGTTGCAGTTCCATCTTTCTTAAATTTTTGTACCACTTTTGCTACAGTATTCTGACTGATCAGTAAAGCTTTGCTGATCTTCTTGTAGCCTTCACCTTTGTGGTGGAAAGAAATTATTTTCTTTGGGGAATTCTGAAGAGACAAGTTGAGCATCACTCTCCATCCAGCATCCAGTCACTAAAAGAGGTCATTGTTGAAGAATGGAAAAAGGTTGATGTTGCAAAATGTCGCCAACTTGTTCATTCCATGCCTAGAAGACTTGGTGCGGTCATTAAAAATCATGGAGGCCATACAAAGTACTAGATGTAGTAGTTTTTGTTGTGGGGTGTACTCATTTTTGCACCACCCTAATTTGAGTAAAACTGAAAAATGTGTAATCTAAGTTTATATTATTAACCTTACTTTCACGTTATAAGTTAAACAGATGTTATATTAAACTTTGTCTTGTCAACATTTTGGAAATTGTTTGTGTTCATTGAGATATTGTTTAAAATGTTACTTTTCAAAGGGGGTGTACTCATTTACGCTCAGCACTGTAGCACTCAAAGTAATGGGTTGCACACACACACACGCGCACACACACACACACACACACAGACGTCTGCGCTGTGTTGTTTTACACGTGTGTGTGTGTGTGTGTGTGTGTGCTCACAGGCTCTCTGTCAGAGTTACCCTTTGATCTCCGGCGGCTCTTGAGCCCATTTTTACCGCAGTGGTCATGACAACGGCTGCTGCTAAGAATACCGCAGCGTGGAGGCCTAATTTAGACTCGCTTCTAGTTTTATCCTCTTTTTCAGTGATCCGGGTCCAGCTGCTTCCACTCCCACTCTTAAAAAAGCAAAAAAAAAAACAAACAGAAGCGGTGGAAACGTTCACAACAAACACGTGTCTCAAATTTCAGTTGTTTAATCTTCTCTAAAATAAACATGTTGCTAACGGGGGGGGGGGGGGGGGGGGGGGGGGTTTGTTTGTTTTTTTGACATAATTTTAAAAAATTAACGTAACGTTCATAAAAGTAAAAATTCGGAAACAGAAACATAAAGGTCAAACTTGATGCTGGGTTCAGTGATGTGATCTGCTGTGTGTCTTGAAGCCACGCCCCTTTTTGTTAACATTTTGACGCAGTTTTAAAAAAAAATAAAAAATTCTGTTAATACACTTAAGCAGCTTTACACTGCAAATAGAACAATGTGAAGGGTGAGACGAGATCATACGCTGTTCATTTTTGGGTCGGTTATCAATATGTAAGAAAAAGGTTTGTGCAAAGTTTTTATGGGGGAAATAATTTTTTTTTATTCTAATAATTATAAAAATACACTACCGTTCAAAAGTTTGGGGTCACTTTGAAATGTCCTTATTTTTGAAAGAAAAGCACTGTTCTTTTCAATGAAGATCACTTTAAACTAATCAGAAATCCACTCTATACATTGCTAATGTGCTAAATGACTATTCTAGCTGCAAATGTCTGGTTTTTGGTGCAATATCTCCATAGGTGTATAGAGGCCCATTTCCAGCAACTCTCACTCCAGTGTTCTAATGGTACAATGTGTTTGCTCATTGCCTCAGAAGGCTAATGGATGATTAGAAAACCCTTGTACAATCATGTTAGCACAGCTGAAAACAGTTGAGCTCTTTAGAGAAGCTATAAAACTGACCTTCCTTTGAGCAGATTGAGTTTCTGGAGCATCACATTTGTGTCAGAAAGCAGAATCCAGGGACACATGTCGTCCCGGGGGCATTTTGAGTTATTGACAGATTCAGAAAGTACAGTTTCTAAGCTTTCCAATGATGCCTTCCATGTGGAGATCTGATAATATTTGAAGAATGTGTGGCCTTTTGAAAGTGTATACTTCTTAAAACAGAAAAGGGAGAAAATTGCCCTCAAAGTTTTCCATCTCAGCTACTCTGGGTGCAGGGTGGGCACATAATGCTGCTCATTTGCATGACATTAAGGAAAGCCCTACCCCCTACGAGCTAGCATGATACTACTTTCATGTAAACAAAGATCACCACATCAATTTTCCTTCCATGCAAAGTATGCCCAACACAATTATGAAGTACAAAAATAATTCCTAAAGTATACTTTAACGTTTTGTGGTTGAAAAATTACTCACACCGTAAGAAAGAAAGATAGCACGATGATGACACAACTAACACAACGCTAGTTTCATGTAAAGCCTCGGTCACAACCGGCCATACGTGCTCCTACGGCCGGTCTACACGCAAAAAACGCACAAGAGCGCGGGTGAAACGCACGAGAGCGCACGTGTGACGTCTGATTTTCGAGCTGCAGAGGTTCTTTGTCATGTCAAACAAACTCTACAGGCGCTTACATTTTTTTCACGTTGCAAGACAAACTTATGGCCAACGCGCATCTTTCTCCGTGAACAAAAAAAAAAAAAAAAGCAGCGATTTGGGAAACGCCAAAAATCGCACGGCCAAAAAATCGTACGTCCGGTTGTGACCTAGGCTTAACCAAACCACAACACTCTCCGTTACATGCAAAAATAACCACACAGCCTTAGATTAATAAACTCACCCCATCAGAAAGAGAAACAGCGCCTTGCACACACCAATGCCTCCGATGGAATGTAATCCTAGAACGGTCCGTGTATCATCCGATCATTCACGTATTCCATTCAATCTGGAAAACGAGGTTGCGTTTTTTTTGCTAGAAATGGTTATCTCCGATGTAAATACCGTGTGTCTGTTTGCTTCGCGGTGTTTCAGCTCCTCTGCGCTCTGTTCAAGAATCTTCAAGCAAGTCCAGTTGCCCATTTCTGCCACCCACAGTTTACTACGAGCTCAGCTCGTATCATACAGCTGATTCACGAAAAAAAAAAATGACTTAAATCATCATGTGAATGGCCCATATGGTAATTTAGCCACACCCCCCAGCAGGCTACAGTCCTGACAAAAACGAGACAATTTGCAACAAAAAATGTATGCTTTTTCAACAAAACAATCTATTATCTGAAATACTGATTGCATTCTTCAAGATCTCAACTTGCACATGATGGAAAAAAACAAAAATCACAAATTTTGAAAAAAAAAAGCTTCTTTTGCGATTATCTCGGATTCGTTTAAGCCGACATGTGTCCCTGGATTCGGTGAGGGCTCACATTTGTGGGGTCGATTTAAATGCAAAATGGCCAGAAAAATGTCTTTTCTATTCATTTTACAACTTATGGTGGGAAATAAAAGTGTGCCTTTTCATGGAAAACACAAAATTGTCTGGGTGACCCCAAACTTTTGAACGATAGTGTAAGTCCAAAAAAAAGAACCAAAATGTCGCAATAAATACGCAAGATAAAGTCTGTAGCGTGCTTTTGAGAATATTACATAGTTTTATGTACATAAAATGTTAAACGGCCCGTTCTGTAATTGCGGTACATTTCAAGCGCCGACTCAGTCAGTCATCATCAACTCTGTTATCATTAAACTGGGCAATCCGTTGTCAGATAACAGAGTTGACATTTGCCACCATTTTGTATGTATAAAAGCAGAATGTTATGGATTTTAATCGTATTATTGTTTAAAAAAAAAAAGAATGAATAAGAGATTCACTCCAGGATCACAATAACAGAGTTGACAAATAATGAATTTACTGTTGGTGTAAAATCCTCAACATTTTGTTCAAATTAATGAGAGAAGAAACAGAACAGAGCAGAACGTATCTCACTGTCTTTCTGAAGTTTCCCACCAGGGGAAGTGACATCACTCGGTGCAGGTGTCATGCGCATTATTAAAAGTCTTTATGGATTTTATGCGGTTTTATAACAGGGTGAACAGAGTTGACGAGAACATCGGGACAGATCAAAAGTATATTTCTTTTATGACTGAAATTTCACATAATACAGAAAATTGACTTTCAGTGCCATTGATTTTATAACCGTTAATCGAATAAACGCCACAAAGCAGACTGTTAGACTGAATCACTTCCTGTTTATTGGAGTTGAATGGACGAATCAGGAGTCGAAGATGGCCAATAACGTGGCTATATATTACATAGCATATTTCAATTCATTTAGTTAAAGAGGAACTGAAGTCATGTTTAAACTTGCTTTATTTCTTAATTAACGTGTTATTCAATGACGTTTTGGGTTTTAGTAACCTTATATCGTGACTCGTATTGGCAACTAATCACAATTAAATATTATACTTATCGGCCTATTCGGTTTTTAGCCGTGTTGAATGTAGTTCGGTTGGTCCACGGCAGGCGTCGCTTATCCGTGCGATCTTCACGAGACTTGTGCGAGACTTCGAAACGTGAAGAAGTGTCAGCGCCGCCATTTTGAAAACTGTTTCCCAAACGAAGTATTGCACAAAAACGAGTTTAAATGACGATTACTGTCGACTTTTTTCAAACTTTCCTGATCGCTATCAAAACAAACAAAACTTCCGGCTTGATCACATCAGCATTCGAAAGAGGGCGCGTGCGTCTTTTGACGACGTTGGCAGATGTCGGTCGCTTTGATTTCCGCTGTACGTTTTACTTCCGTCCTACGATGTCTCGCACAGGTCTCAACGAATCTCGTTTACGGCCGTTGCTTTGACATACGGACTGATATATTACAGAGCGTATTTCAAACACTCATAACTTGCTATAGCAGCGACAAAATAGCGATCAAACATGCATTCCGATATTTAATAAAATGAGAAATAGAATTTTGATAAATTTGCCTTCAATTCTCCTTTAATGTTTTATGGATAAATTGAGTCTAAAATGTAGATCAAGCATTGCGATTGGTGAAAGTTTGTCATAATTTGCATCATTGTTCAAAACTCATCCAATAAAGATTTATTTTTGTGGGAAATAACAAAAGGTTGATCTCAGAGACGCGAAAGGTTCCCAGAATTCTAGAATGACTTGTGAATTCACCAACAGTAGGACAGAAGCGCGTACTGTATTTTGAGACACGGCTAATAAAAAGGTTTGTAGTTTATTGAAAAAAGTGAATAAAATGAATTACAGAGCTGTGTGTGTGTGTGTGTGTGTGTGTGTGTTGTCTATTGTATGTTGAGAAGGCACAGAGAGCTACGTGGATGGCGAAAGCCTTATGACCCGTGTGTGTGTGTGTGTGTGTGTGCGCGCGATATTGACCCCTGTGTTTGCTGTGCCGAGCTGCTGACGCAGGTTTACTGTGTGACAGGGCAGCGCTCTCGCTCTGGGTGAATGATGATGACATCAGGGCTGCAGCGTACACACACACACACACACACACACACACACACACACACACTAACACACTGACATTGTGTTCATGTTCATTTACACCACAGCTCTGCTGAGTTCTGGACTCTGACTGGTCAGAAGGTGTTGATTAATTTTCTACACCAGCAGCTCTGACAGTAGTGCAGCTGCACATCGCAGGTTTATTTATTTTATATTAACGCTGTTAACGTTGGCGTTTTTATAGTAACGGCTCGTTCACAGCGGACGCTAGGCGTGAAGCAGTTAAACCGACGTGTGTAATCGTGGGTACGGTGAAGTCTTCTGTGCTGAGATTATTTATTTTACGTAACATTTCTGGAAGGAGTCTCCAGTGTGAGCGCTTCGTAACAGTCAGAGGCGAAGCTGTAACTTGAAGTTTTCTGAGATCTTCAAGACCGAAGAGTTTGTGTGAAATTTTTGTGATTTCGCAGAAACAGGAACAGCTGCATCGTTGTGTGTGTGTGTGTCATTAAAGCTAGGTCGTTGTGGAGAAACCAGTAAGAGAAAGTTAGTTAGATTTTGAAAGTTTCCAAATGAAAATCCCACCCCCTCTCTGCAAAGCCACTCCTCCAAAACACATGAACGCGCACCGCCTGACTCCGGCTGGAAGACGAGTCCCTGAGAGAGAGTGTGTGTGTGTGTTTGGGGAGGAGCTTAGCACATTATCGTCATATCCAGCGACCTCATATGTCTCATTCACATGTAACGAATGTAGACAACGGACACAGCTATTGCTAGTTCTCATAGCTGTCGACTAGCGCGCTAGCTTTAGCGATACGTCTGCAGTACGTCTGCCTCACCTTGCGGAAGATTCCGGTCTCGTGGTAGACAGGTAGGTGGGACATCCAGTCATTTCATTCGGAGCGAACCGACGGGCTTCTTACAGCCCTGCGACTGCCACAGACGACGGAGGTTTTTTCCCTTTTTATTGTCCGAGCATTTGATTTATCCATTGTTGTCACGATGTAAAGAGAATTTCAAAAAATGCTTCTTAAAAAAATGACCAGCCCTGCCTTTCACTTTAAAGAAAGAAAAGCTGATGATAACGTACGGTAAGTGAGAACAGGAACTGACTTGTTTCGCAGATGTTTTACATCAATGAAGCCTCATTTGCATATCTTGTGACGTCATAATCACACACGAGCTGCGTTGTGATAACAATTGTACTCGTGTTAATTGCGTGTGTTGTGGTAGCAGTGCTTTTGATCAACTTTGTTTTAATTGCATGATCTTATAAATAGTCCGTCCTCCACCACTCCTCCCTCGAGAGAAAGGATTCCTCTCATTCTTTCTTTCTCCCATTTCCTCTCTCTCTTTCTCCGACTCTCACTGTCTTCCCCTCCCTCGTCCTCTCTCTTTCTCTCTCCTTTCTCCATCGTTCTCACTCTCTTCCCTGTGTAGCTCACTTCACCACTCAGTCGTCTTCTCTCTCTTTAACCCTCTCTTATTCGTTCTTTGCACCTCATTCTCTCTCTCTCTCTCTCTCTCCCTCCTTCCCTCACTTCTCTCTTGCTTGCACTCTGACTCTCTTTCTCTCTCTCTCTCTCTCTGCTCCAACACACTCTCTCTCCTTTAACACTCTCTTGTTCTCTCTCTCCCCCCTCCCTCGCTCCAGTCGAGCGTTCAGCTCCCATCTCTATTTATATCGTAGTCCCTCCCCTCCCCTGTCGCTCGGCAGCTATTTCCAGCTCCGTGAAGCAGCCCAGTCTGTTTGTAAACGCTGCTGCACCGCTCTCTCTCTCTCTCTCTCTCTCTCTTCGTCTCTCTCTTGCTCACTCACTCTCTCGCCACACACAGCAAGGGGAAGGTGTGGGCAGCAATCTGAATGACCAGAGAAGAGGAAAACGGAGGTTGGTTTGACTCAAGGCTGTGTGTTTGAACAACTCAACTGGTGTTTGATCGACTGGATCAGAACGAGAGATCGACGCTTGTCTCTCTCTCTCTCTCTCTCTCCGGAGGCATGCAGCCAGTCTCTGGAGTTATGACAGGCTGAACCAGAGACCTCGACAGGACTGTACAGGACAGCGTGTTAATTCTCGGTGTGAATTCTGCGCGATGTGAATCTGTCACACTGAGCTGGCTTTATTCAGACCAATCGCGCGATCATGGGATTAGCGGACAAAGTGAACGACTCGTTACTTTCTCCGCGTGAATTAACGGACTAAAAGAACACACCGGCACTCGGAGATCTGCTCCTTTCCCCCAAAGCACCGGCTCTTTATTTTTCCACAGTCAGATGCTGATTCGGGTCTTGGACTTTTCCGCGAGTCGTCCTTCGGCGTATCCGTTCGTTTGTGGGCGGTGCCGCTGCCCGGCATGCTTTTGAAGCCGACCGTGCCGGGGCTGTGCGCCATGTTGCAGACCATCTACGAGACTGAATCGTGTTTCTCTTCGGACAGCACGGCCGGCACCAACATGCCCAGCACGGGTGAGTGCGTCCGGGTCGAGAGAGATGCAAAACAAATGGTGGAGTGAGTGAGTGAGAGAGGGATGGAATAAAACCAGAGATGCTTGACACTTATGTTTTGGCATTGCTCAGCTTCGCCTTTGAAGTTGTCCATGTTTGTATCTCGTTAGTTGTGTTGTTTCTTGGTTTTGTCACAGACGAACTGAATGTCTGAAACCTGACAGATGTTAATGGGACATCTACGTTTTGGGCGAACTTTTTAATCCGAACGATATTCCTGATACAAAACTAGCTCGTTAAATCTAATCACGTTAAGTAATAATCTGGAGTGCGCAAGAATTCACAAGAGTTACATCCATCGTTGTTTCACGATTTCGATACGCATGACGGATTACGCAGTTATGTCACACAGTCTTAGGGATTCCTTGGCTAATTATTAACCAGTTATTGACCAGTGTTAGCAAAGGAATTTGTCGGAATGCGAATGGGGAACACGTCCTGTATCCGCCCCCAAAGTGGTTGTAGTCCAAGGTGCATCATCGGAAACGGGGCTTCCCAGAGTTCAGACTGGGAATTCTTGCTCAAGAGACGATCGAGTCTGTACCGTAGGAAGCGACTGCACAGCTTTACAATAGTGTGTCGATGGTTACGTTTTTTATTTTGGCTTGACTTACAGTATTTGACCACAGACCAAATACAGATGTCCTTTTTACGTTGGACCAACGTCTTTTAACAGGGCTTTATATTTCACAAAGTTTGGACGAAACCGCCAGGGGGTACGACACGAGCCTCCGGGGGGTCCGATAGAAACTTCCAGGGGTACGATACGAGCCTCCGGGGGGTCCGATAGAAACTTCCAGGGGTACGATACGAGCCTCCGGGGGGTCCGATAGAAACCTCCGGGGGATACAACAGAAACTTCCAGGGGTACGATATGAGCCTCTGTGGGGTCCAATAGAAACCTCCGGGGGATACAATAGAAACTTCCAGGGGTACGATACGAGCCTCCAGGGGGTCCGATAGAAACCTCCGGGGGACACAATAGAAACTTCCAGGGGTACGATACGAGCCTCCAGGGGGTCCGATAGAAACCTCCGGGGGATACAATAGAAACTTCCAGGGGTACGATACGAGCCTCCGGGGGGTCCGATAGAAACCTCCGGGGGATACAATAGAAACTTCCAGGGGTACAACACGAGCCTCCGGGGGGTCTGATATGAACCTAATCCCGGAGGATCAGCTGATTTGACATCAACGTTGTTTGTTGTTGTTATTCAGATGCTTTCGCCTTGCTTGTGGTCTCGAATGTCACTACAGGTGCCCTGATTTACTTGCGAAATGTAGTTCCGAGGTTGTTTAGCCTGCAAATAGCCTCCATAGATCCATAAATAAATTCATTTTTATTAAAAGCAGAGTTGTTCCATGACTGTTCCTTGTATCGAATCGGATCATGTTATGATTTTATTCTTCTGATTAGATGAATTTGACAATTCTGTGCCATCTGTTGTTTGCAGTTGTTGCCACATCAAAACCGTGACCGTTGCATGGAGGGGAAAAGCGCTAACTTTGCTGTTTGATGATGTAGCCTAGCGGAAGGTTTAAAGTCTCTGATTAATGAATTTGGTGGTTCGAGGGGTGTTTAAGAAGCAGGAAGTTTCTGGTTTTCCGGAAGAGTCTGATTGAAGCTATGTGCATAACTGTACGTCTGATGTTGCATTAATTTAAGGTTTATGATATACACTCACCGGCCACGTTAATAGGAACTTGTTGATGATTCTAAGATCCCTGTTCTTGGCTGCAGGAGTGGAACCCATTGTGGTGTTCCGTTCTGCTGTTGCATGCTGAGATGCTTTTCTGCTCACCACGGTTGTAAAAAGTGATGATGTGAGTGACTATATCCTTCCTGGCGGCTCGAACTGCTCAGTCTGGCCGGTTTCTGATCTCTGACCCTCTCTTATCAACAAGGTGTTTGTTTGTTTCCACCCACAGAACTGTCGCTCAATCACTCAATGAATGTTTTTTGTTTTTCGCACCATTCTGTGTAAACTCTAGAGACTGTTGTGTGTGAAAACCCCAGGAGGAGATCAGCAGGTTCTGAAATACTCAAACCAAAAATACTCATCTGGCTCAAACCAACACCCGTACTGCCACAGGGAAAGAAAGAAAGAAAGAAAGAAAGAAAGTCACACAAAAATCGAGATCACAGTTTTTCCCGTTCTGATGTTTGAACATTAATTAACTGAAGACTTGTATCTGCATGATTTGATGCCTCGTGCTGCTGTCGAGGGATCGGCTGATCAAATGGGTGTTCCTAATATAGTGGGCGGTACATAAAAGAATGGATGTTTATTTCATACATTTTCAACAGTTTCATTTTAAATTCGTCGTAGCACCAGTGCTGCAATTGTGCAGTGAGCGTCGAACATGAAACCAACTTGATTTGATTGCATCGTTACCTTTTAAAAGTCATCCTGGTCATTTTTGAGATACGGACGCATAATATTGATAAACCTGTTCGTAATTATCAGCTCATCTGGCCGACAGGCGATGAGTTTATGCCGTCATGTGCGGTCCAGCATCCGTCTGGCGTCGTCCACATTTCACGAAAATCGCTTCTTTTTCAGTTCTTCACTGATTTTTATTCTTTTTGGCAGGAAGGTAGGTCTGCCTGGGGTGCATATAGCTTCCACCCAAATTTGCATAATTGCAGTTAATAATGAAGATATGGAGTAATTAATCAATCTCTAACGAGCAGTTTCCACACAAATCACTACTTCACCGATTTTGATTCTTTCTGGCATGAAGGTAGGGGGACCTAGGGTGCATAGAACTTCTACCCAGATTTGCTTCACTGCAATTATTAATGAAGTTATGGACTAATTAATCCTTAATTCAACAGCAGTTCAACAAAAATCGGTCAATTCCTCACCGTCTTGGATTCTTTCTGGTAAACAGGTCGGTATTCCTAGAGTGGATATCACTTCTATATATACTAGTGCATCTCAAAAAATTAGAATACCATGACAAAATTCCTTTTTTTCATAATTTAATTCAAAAAGGTAAACTTTCATATATTCTATATTCATTACATGTAAATTGAAATATTTAAAGCCTTTTTTGTTTTAATTTTGATGATTATGGCTTATAGCTCATGAAAATCAGAAATCCAGTATCTCAAATTATTAGAATATTCCCTAAGATCAATCAAAAAAAGGATTTACAATACAGAAATGTCCAACTTCTGAAAAGTATATTCATTTATACACTCAATACTTGGTTGGGGCTCCTTTACCATGAATTACTGTATCAATGCGGTGTGGCATGGAGGTGATCAGTCTGTGGCACTGCTGAGGTGTTATTGAAGCCCAGGTTGCTTTGATGGTGGCCTTCAGCGTATCTGTATTTTTGGGTCGGGTGTTTCTCATCTTCCTCTTGACAATACCCCATAGATTCTCTATGGAGTTCAGGTCAGGCAAGTTGGCTGGCCAATCAAACACAGTAATATCATGGTCAGCAAACCATTTGGTAGTAGTTTTGGCACTGTGGGTAGGTGCTAAGTCCTGCTGGAAAAGGAAATCAGCATCTCCAAAAAGCTCGTCAGCAGATGGAAGCATGAAGTGCTCTAAAATTTCCTGGTAGATGGCCGTGTTGACTTTGGACTTGATAAAATACAGTGGACCAACACCAGCAGATGACATGGCACCCCAAATCATCACAGACTGTGGAAACTTCACACTGGGCTTCAAACACCTTGGATTCTGTGCCTCTCCACTCTTCCTCCAGACTCTAGAACCGTGATTTCCAAATTAAATGCAAAATGTACTTTCATCTGAAAAGAGGACTTTGGACCACTGAGCAACAGTCCATTTCTTTCTCTCCTTAGCCCAGATAAGACACTTCTGACATTGTCTCTGGCTCAGGAGTAGCTTGATATTAGGAATGTGAAAGTTGTATCCCCTTTCTTGAAGATGTCTGTTCGTGATGGGTCTTGATACACTGACAGCAGCCTCAGTCCACTCCTTGTGAAGCTCTCCCAAGTTCTTGAATCAACTTTTCTTGACAATCCTCTCAAGACTGTGGCCATCCCTGTTGCTTGTGCACCTTTTCCAGCCACCCTTTTCAGCAATGACCTTTTGTGGCTTACCCTCCTTGTGGAGGGCATCAGTGATCATCTTCTGGACAACAGTCAAGTCAGCAGTCTTCCCCATGATTGTGGTTGTGTGTACTGAACTAGACCGAGAGATACACTGTGTTCATACTGTTTTACTCAAACTCGAAATGAAATATTCTAATATTTTGAGATGGGTTTTTTATGTTTTTGTACTGTATGCCATACTGATTAAAATTTAAAATAGAAAAATGCTTGAAACATTTTAGTTTATGTGTAATGAGTCTATAATATATAACATTTTCACTTTCTTAAATAACTGATGGAAAATATTGAACTTTTTCACAATATTCTAATTCTTTGAGATGCACTAGTAGCTTGTATATAGTTTGCGACATTTATTGCGCCCATAAGGTGGCCCACTTTAGATCGTTCCTTCTGGACTCGACGGAGCCGGAGTGAGCGACGCCCTCATCGACAGTCTCGTTAATTAAACCTCGTGAATGGAGTTCTGCAAATTTAATACCTGTTTTTAGGTTGGACTGATTTGTTTCGTAGGTTGTCGTAAGTCATATCATGGATGGAAAATGAATCCTTTTGCATCAAGTTTGCGCTATATTTTATAATTTTAAGTATAAACACTCCAAATTGTGTTCATATTATTAAGCATAACAAGAAAACCTGACAGAACGTGCTGTTTTATGAAATATAGAAACTTCCTTTGTGAGAATTCGTTGAATTCGTTTACATGTACATCCATCATCTGGGTGAAGTTCTGCATCTTGGGATCCGAAGTTTCCTGCTGCGATGAAGTGTAAACAGAGAGCTGGATGGGAACTGGACAAACAGACTTCACTTCTCACGTCCAAGCTCCATACCAGCTTCTGAGAACCATAGAGTTGTGCTCACGTCCCTCACGCATTCTCGAGCGAGCTGATCTCAGCAAGTAGACAGTTTAGATCAGCCCACGTCCTCCTACGTCCTCCAGTACTGTCCACTGTCCACGTGACACCTGTTCAAACACCGCAAGCGCGCCGCTCTGAGGGAAGCCGCTGTGCTCTGGCTGTGGTTTGAGACCAGCTGTGGAACCACTGCAGGATTTGGATCGCGTCTCCAAAATACTTTTGCTGTGGTAATCACGGCCAGGTGCAGACGTCTGGCTTCATGTCAGACGTCAGTGTTCATACTGATGCTCAGATTTTGATTTAGTGATTTATCGTCAATTCTTCCGTTCTTTGTTTTTTTTTTTTCCCCCTCCCCACCTGCTGCTCCAAGGTGACGAAATCTTCCAAGAATCTAAAGCACTTTCTGGAGAAAACGCCTGAATGTTATGGGAAGATCCATCTGGCCTGTGAAACTTTGGGCATCAGAAGCCTCGAGGATGATGAAATGAAATGCCGAGGCTTTTCTTAAAATAGACCTCTCAAGGGGGTCCGAGTATGAAGAACGGCCAGCAGAAAAAAATATTCATCCTTTTTGTTTGTTTTTTTTCTCTCTCTTCGAAAGGTTGGATTTTGTGGAAAAAAAAAAAAAAAAGTTGTTCCAGGTGGAACCGGTTGTACATAACGGGTTATTTCAAACTGCCTGACTCAGCGCTGCTTATTCAGCCGTTAAGATTCTGTGCTAGAGACCAGAAGGTCATGAGTTTAAACGCTTGGGCACAAGTGAAGTCGAGCAAAAGTTTCCGGTCGTCGAGTTAAAAATTGGTCAGGAGCTTAATATTTCACTACAACAGCACACAGGTAAAGTCAAATTCGAGACTGTTGCTATGGCAACTGTGGAAAAGACTAGCCAGTTTGGAACATTGGTCATATTTATGATGCTGTTGGATTAGAGAGAAGGTTGTTCTGGATCAAAGCAAACTCATCAAATGATGGAGTTGTAACGTGATAAATTAACACGCCAACATGACTTCCTGTTTGTTGTTGTCCCTGATTATCGTCCATAATGCGGTTTTGTTGTGATGCTGTTGCCATGGCGAGGCACCTCGGGGTCCCCAAGTCCATCCTGAGCTTGAGTTGCTCTCTGTTTTGGAGCTTCACATGTTCTCCACACGTCCATACAGGGTTCCTCCAGGTTCTCAGGTTTACTCCCACTCTCTAGGAGCGGATCCAGCGCATCCCTGACTGGGATGAAGATGAATGATTGAGCCAATGAATTGAAAGTTAACTATGAGGTCATCATGTGAGCTGAACTTCTTGTAGATCTCCATCATTTCAAAGGAAAAGGACATTTTGACAGACTGAGGACCAGCCACGGAACCCGGAACCTTTTTGGAGCAAAATGTTGCTGAGATGATCAAGAAGATTGAAGCAAACCTCTGGAATAACTTGATTTTCAATCTAATGACTGTTTTGTTCTGGAAAAAGTTGTTCGTCTCGATGGTTAAACGTTTATTTTCCCATCAGAAAATGGGAATAACCAATCAGATTGCAGATTTAAGATTCTGAAGCTCGTGGCCAGACAAGTGTGACAAGAAATGGGTGGAGCCTGAGGCTTAAATAAAGCAGGGACTAGCTGGTAGTAGCGCATGGACAGTGTGTACACAAAATAACGGGCGAATGTGTTGGTCCAGCGAGACTGGAACCCTCAGTACTCTGGATACTTCAGAAATCTTTCTTTTCCATGATCTGAAGACCATCAACAGCCCTGTTAGAGACTCTGCTAGCACATCTCTCTATCTCTCCACCACTTCATCACGTCTTTCCTGTCACTTTCTAACAGCGCCAGCTTCAGTGGAAACTCTTTCCAGCAGCTCAGACCGTGTGGGCGAAAGCTCGGGAAAGCTCTGGTGCTCGGGATTTAGTTTTTAATCCTGTGGTTTTTTTTGCTGAAGATAAAGTTGAGAAGATGGAAAATTGATTTGTGTGTTGAGAGATTCAGTTCAATTAAATAAATAAATAAATAAAAAATAAAAGTAACCTTGTCAGGATTTAACTTTTAAAAGTCGCACTCGTCACACAAAAAATAGGACGAAAAGGGGTGGGGCTAAAGAATGGCGGGAAATAAAACGTCCTTAATATAGAAAAAGTGAGAAAATGTAACGGTCAGCGAGCGATCATTTACATTTTAATGAATACTTTAGGAAAGACTTTTTAATGATGAAATGAAAGAAAAATTGACACAACGATATTTCTGTGTGATATCACGATACAATATCGATATCATGATCAGTTGTTTTTTTTTAGTGATTGATTGCTTTATTCCGAACAGTAAAGAAGATATAAAAATAATAAAAAATGCAGGCGGCACGGTGGTGTAGCGGTTAGCGCTGTCGCCTCACAGCAAGAAGGTCCTGGGTTCGAGCCCCGTGGCCGGCGAGGGCCTTTCTGTGCGGAGTTTGCATGTTCTCCCCGTGTCCGCGTGGGTTTCCTCCGGGTGCTCCGGTTTCCTCCACAGTCCAAAGACATGCAGGTTAGGTTAACTGGTGACTCTAAATTGAGCGTAGGTGTGAATGTGAGTGTGAATGGTTGTCAGTGTCTATGTGTCAGCCCTGTGATGACCTGGCGACTTGTCCAGGGTGTACCCCGCCTTTCGCCCGTAGTCAGCTGGGATAGGCTCCAGCTTGCCTGCGACCCTGTAGAACAGGATAAAGCGGCTAGAGATAATGAGATGAGATGAGAATAAACAAACAGGATAGCGTAGCCACAAGGCAGTAACATAATAATGTTCGGAAAGGATTAGGAAGAAGTAAGTAACTTATCAAATCCTAATCCTCTATACCACCGCTAATCAAACGTCACTTTCCGCCATAATAAACTATATATACAAAAGAAAACATACCAACATGGTATAATATCGACCAAATCAAATCATATATACAGATACTTATGTCATGCATATATACAGTACATACATATACACATACCTATAACGATACACATATCCATATGTACACAGGCACCCATAATATCGTAATTATGCATATATATTATATACAATGCCCTGTGATGACCTGGCGACTTGTCCAGGGTGAACCCCGCCTTTCACCCGTAGTCAGCTGGGATAGGCTCCAGCTTGCCTGCGACCCTGTAGAAGGATAAAGCGGCTACAGATAATGAGATGAGATGAGATTATATATAATTATGCATATATATATATATATATTCACACAATACTCATTATGATATATATATCCGTACGTACCCATACCCACATATATACACTTATATTATCAATAGCATGTTATTGTAACTCCTCCTCCCTATACCTCATACACATCTGTTCCTTATACCTTTTTTTGAACTGGTTTATAGTTGTACATTTCATGAGCTCCACATTCAAACTGTTCCATAGCTTTACTCCACAAACAGAGATACTCAACATTTTTAACGTTGTCCGAGCACTGCGAGTTTTAAATTTCAATTTCCCCCTAAAATTATTTACATTTTAAATCATATTTAAATCCCCCCATATTTAAATCAGTTCTGTTCACTTTTCTGAGATATCGGTGACATCCTGCAATCTTTTTATTACACTTCAAATGTTTTTTTTTATTATTATTATTTTATTAATTTAGTTACAAACTCACTGAAAGCAGATATGATGTAACAATTGTAAAAAAAAAAAAACCTCAGAATTGTTCGTTAATTAAATTAATGTAAATTAATTTAAATAAATTAATGTGAATTATTTTTAACCTTGTTTTCAGTATGTTTTATTTAACTATGTTTGTATATTGTTTTCTATTAATAAAAATGCTATTTTTTTAGAAATAAAGAAATTTATCGAAAAATCATAAATTTTTCGAAATTTTACTTTTTTTTTTTTTTCAAATTTATTTGCTTATTTATTTTTTAATTTGCTGGTTTGTATCGCCCACTCCTTCAACACAATACACAACGTTAACATTTTTTCAATATCGATATTTTATTGTCATGTCAAGTATTAGGGGGGAAAAAATAACTTTATGTGAATTATTCAATAAATATTATAATTTTTTATGCAAAAAAAGAGACCTTTTTTTTAAAACAGGAAAAATACAAATGATGATAAATTACTTTTTCAGTTGTAAGTCTCTAACTTATTTATAAATCCGTTTTGAAGCACATTTCCATCTGCGTCTCTGATTTCCGTAAGCGAGTGAGCTGGACCTTCACTCACGCCGGGAGTCGGTCCACTCGCTCGGATCGCCATCACTGGAACCCGAGGCCTGTGAGACGCCTGATGTTTTATAGGAAGGAATTTATTCATTTATTTAACGGCGGAGTTGAACAGACAGCCCTGTGTTGGTCCGCAGTTACCGGAATAAAAAATGTGAATGTATGACGTGTGAATTGACGGATCTGATCCGGGATCAGTCGCTCGGTGTGTGGCTGAGCTCGTTTCAGGATGTGTTGCAGTTGGTAAATAAGTCTCATTCAGCGCAGGAAGAGTTTTAATGAAACAGTCCTCGCTTATGTAACGCAGAGCCGCGCTAATCTGTATGGATTAGCCGCGCTGACCCCGTGACTGACTGCTCGCTTCCTGTTCCACTCAGACCTCCAGCTCCGGCGTAATGACAGCAATCAGACAGATTAGATAAAAAAAAAAAAGGAAAAGGGCATTTCAGTGGTAAATATATCGCGTTTATACACAGCACTTCCACAGTAGTGTGTGTGTGTGTGTGTGCACGCGCACATCATGGCACTCTGAATCCATAGGAAACAAAATGTCGGCTTTTTTCCTACATCGAAGACCTTTTGTTTGTGAACGTGAACATTATTACTCCTTTTATTTACGGCTGGGTGATACGACCAAAACATCACGATACTCCGGACGTTTCTACCACACAACACACATCACGATATTTAAACCAGCGAACTGTTTCCCACCCACACATTACAGTGTGACATTAAAGAAAAAGAACCTTGTTTTTTTTATACAAAAAACACCTTTCTTTCTTTTTCTTTCTTTCTTTCTTTCTTGATTAAGAAACATTTTCACATTTGTACACAATAAACCAATGATATTTAACACTAAAACGAACATCAGCTCAGCAGTTTGTCATCAGGTTGGAATGATAAGTGTAGAAAAAATGCTAAAAATATATTATGATATTTAGGCCAAGAAAAAATAATTGTTTGTTTCCTATTACATCTTGAAAAAAAATAGGGTAGGTAGGTCTTTTTATTTTATTTTATTTTTTTATCACACAAAATACCGGGTAGGTAGGTTTTTTTTTTTTTTAATAAATTTTAGGTGATATCCATCATGATATCGATACCGCCGTTAGCCTGGGCGCTGTGTGTATACTGTTTGCATGACTCGTCCAGCGGAGGATGATAATGTTCGTAGAGTTCTTTTACAGTTGAAAACTTATAAAATGAACTTATTGTCTTACAATCTTCCGTGTGGTCGCAACCGATCACGGTAATCGAGAACACTTCGTTGGCCGCCATGATGCCTAGCGTTGTGTACAACACAAGCCGGAGTTTCCCGGAAAGAGGTCATGACGTCAGATTGAGGCTGTGAGAAATCAATGAGTGTTTCTTGTCCGATATATGCGTTTTAGAATTAGTCACTTGTCAGATCGACAATATTATGCAAATCGTAATGCAGATATTTTTTTTTTTCAAAATTTATTGTTGGTCGGCGAAAATACATTTTTTTTTTAAACATCTAACAAAAAAGTCTAGGGTCGGGGCATTTTTTAAACGGTCGGTCGGGTAACTGGAAACAAACAATTATTTTTTCTTGGCCTTACGGTATCTCAGAAAAGTGTATTGTGACAAAAATTACACCGGGGAACAATTTGAAAAAAAATTTCTGTTGAGTTAGATTTTTATGCTGATTAAAACTAAAATTGGCATGCTGATTCCAAAATTGTAGTCAGTTTTTTTTCTAGCACG
Source organism: Neoarius graeffei (assembly GCF_027579695.1). NCBI lineage: Eukaryota > Metazoa > Chordata > Actinopteri > Siluriformes > Ariidae > Neoarius > Neoarius graeffei. The sequence continues at coordinate 8,760,892 of NC_083584.1, forward strand.
TCAAGTTTTTTCTCCACAGCTTACCCTCCAGGTAAGCAAAATTCCACTGTAGTAAGACTATTTGAAGGTTATGGAAGAACGTTATCAGGGTAGATGGGATGTACATATGATGGCTGACTATTGTTGGAGCATCAAACGCGATAGTCCTCAAGTTGAACACTCCAGAAAGAGCTATAAACGTAAATTTTTACCTTAACAACTTGCACAGGCGGCACGGTGGTGTAGTGGTTAGCGCTGTCGCCTCACAGCAAGAAGGTCCGGGTTCGAGCCCCGGGGCCGGCGAGGGCCTTTCTGTGCGGAGTTTGCATGTTCTCCCCGTGTCCGCGTGGGTTTCCTCCGGGTGCTCCGGTTTCCCCCACAGTCCAAAGACATGCAGTTAGGTTGACGTGGGGCGGCCTTGGGCTGAGGTGGCCTTGAGCGCGGTACCGAACCCCTGACTGCTCCCCGGGCGCTCTGGTGTGGCTGCCCACTGCTCTGGGTGTGTGAGTGTATTCACTGCTTCAGATGGGTTAAATCCAGAGGATGAATTTCACTGTGCTTGAAGTGTGCATGTGACAAATAAAGGTTTCTTCTTCCTGCACACAATTATGATTACAGTAGCCATATCCTTTGTAAAAACATAAGTGTTAAATAAACATTGCAGTCATGCCTGTTTCTTTCATATTTCATTGTATGTCAATATTTGTAAATGTTTATAAAACAAGCACATATCTGTTAAGTACAGTATTTTTCATATTTTTTAAGAAAACGGGGATCCTATAGCTCAAAACCTTGACGTGATAGAGAAAAACTGAGCTCAGTTTTGGATTCCGCACCCAAAAATTAGTTAAAAACAGCTGTCAGACCTAACTCAACAAAACTTGTGTTCCCCAGTGTAATCACGATGTTGATATGATATCAGTTCATCACCCGGCCCTGACCACGAGGTTATAGGTTTGTTGAGAAACTTCCAGCAAAATAGAACATTTCTTTTTATAGATAGATAATGCTATATCTTTAAAAACAATAATTTTTTAAAATTATTTAAGGGAAAGTCAAAAATTACAGGACAATATTTTATCAGATCAGCGGCTTCTAATCAGATTGTAATTATTTTTAAAAAATGTCAGAAAAGACGTAACGATGAAGCTGAAATATCCCAGACTTTTAGCTTTTCTTTCTTTCTTCACACTTTGAGTTTGGATTTTAGTTTGACTTTGCGCAGCTCCATCAGCTTTAATAATCTCATCTCGTCATCTCTAGCCGCTTTATCCTGTTCTACAGGGTCGCAGGCAAGCTGGAGCCTATCCCAGCTGACTACGGGTGAAAGGCGGGGTACACCCTGGACAAGTCGCCAGGTCATCACAGGGCTGACACATAGACACAGACAACCATTCACACTCACATTCACACCTACGCTCAATATGTAGGGTGTTCACACGGCACATATTTGCATCGATGCTGCACCGATGTATTTTGTTGCGGTATATCTTACACCGGTGTAAATTTTGCGCAGCGTTCACACGTCACAACCCTGCTTACTAGAGAGAAGCGTGTTAGCACCGGTGCAGCCCCACTTGCGGTCACACGGCAGTTTCTGCGACCGTGCAATAGTAGCAAAAACTTTATTACTATCATTTCCTTTGATAGTAATAAAGTTTTGATATCATTTCCTTTTATTACTATCATTTCCTATCATTATTACTATCATTTGCGATAGTAATAATGCGGAAATTAAATATGCGCATGCGTGAAAATGTACTTCCTTTTCCCGGTTGTCATGGCATCACCAAGCGCCGGGAAAACAACGTGGATGAAGACACCAGTGTTGCCAGATACTGCTGACGTTTTCCATCCCAAAATATGTTCAAATCCGCCAAAATGCACTTAAAACCGCCCAATCTGGCAACACTGGAAGACACGTAGTTCTGTTGTTGTTGATATTCGCCATTTTGGAAGCGCAAAATACCAGGATGCAAATTATGCAATGCCCGTATGTAATCAACTCTCCTCACACGTAGCGAGTCTACCCCTGTAGCGTTCAGACGTCCCATTTTATATCGGTGCTGCCCCGCAAACTAGCATTTAGCCACCTCCCGAGCAGGGTTAGATTTGCACCGGTTTAAGCAGCTTTCAGGGGCTACACCGCTATAACTTTGTACCGTGTGAACGCTCTAGCGGGGCAGCCCCGGTGCTACACCGGAGTAAAAGTTGCCGTGTGAACACCCCTTTAGAGTCACCAGTTAACCTAACCTGCATGTCTTTGGACTGTGGGGGAAACCGGAGCACCCGGAGGAAACCCACGCGGACACGGGGAGAACATGCAAACTCCGCACAGAAAGGCCCTCGCCGGCCACGGGGCTCGAACCCGGACCTTCTTGCTGTGAGGCGACAGCGCTAACCACTACACCACCGTGCCGCCCAGCTTTAATAATAACTGATAAAAATATTGTTTTGTTTACTGTGTTTCGCTCAAAACCCAGTGCTGTGAACTCGATCTGTTTTCAAAATAGTCAGAAAGCACTTGTTCATGAATCATCTTAGAAGCGTTATTTAGTACTAATGAGCACATTCTGTTTCACAAGTGTAGTGTAAAGACTCTAAAATAAAAGATTAAAGCGAATAGGAGAAGTTTGATATCGGCTTCTCGATATATCTGCCAAAAAACCTTTCATATGACCTTTCAGAAGGACCAAACAAAAGTCGTGAGAATCAAAAGGTACGTTTTCTTAAAATAAATAAACACCACTTCCTCTATATCGAATCAGTAGCCTCGGCGAACCACGCGGTGAATTTCGTTTATCTTTTTATTTGCCGATTATCTTCAGATACGACGGAGTTATAACGAGGTTTCTCTTATTTCGTTTCTGGTTCTGATTGGTTCCGAAGTTTATCGAGAAGTAGAACGGGGAATCGAACTCGATCAGGATAAGTGCTGAAGTTTCAATATTGTGACACTCATCCTTACAACACGACGACATCGTGACTCCTGCCTCGCTTCGCCTCTATGAGGCAGTAACCACAAAACCAGTTCGTCTCTTGTGCAGTGATGTCGCTGTGATGTCATGATGATGTCACTGCATGGTCTTTACATCACGTTGAGAAACACTGTCGCTCGTTCACTCACGCTTTAGGCGCAGTGTGCTGTATTGATCGATGCTTTTTGATTATTATTATTATTATTTGTATTTATTTATTGACGCAGCAGTGATGTCAGAAGCTTTTTCCAGTCTCTGAGAGCAGTGTGCACTCAGCCTGGGTCCTTGGTTAACACACATCCTGGTGTTTTCTGGGTCTTGAGGAACAGAAGCTGTTATTTCATAGTCTGGCTAACGCGACTTCAAAGCTCTGCGAGCATTTGGTCTGGCAAAGATATTAAGCCCAACTGTTTCCCAAAGGCGTGGTTGACCCACCTCCCTGAAATGCCTCAGTTTGCTACTGGTCGAAGCCTAAACCAATCACATCACTCTTTCCTCTGACGTATGTGACGCGACGGAAACTGCTTGAGTAACAGGAAGAAGATAAATACCTCCAGGGCTGCTCTTTGCTCCGTTTTCAATGAGAACTTCCCGTTGAATGCTTTCAGTACAGCATCTACCGCTGTGTCAAAGGCTTGCCGCTGCTCCATGTTCGTAATGTTTCTAGTGAATGAAGCGCTTCCGGCATAGATTCTGGAAACAATCTATGGCTTCCGGTCGCAGTTCTACTACGTCAGTGCCTTGAACACGCCTCTACCCAGGGCCGTTGGAGATGCTCAAAGTTGATTGGCTCCCGATTTTTCGGGAGCTTGGAAGAGCTGGAGATAGCTTGCCTTGCCAGACTAAGCTCGCAACAGGCCCTCGTGTTGCGTCACACTTAGGCCAAGTTTACATTAGACCGTATCTGTCTCGTTTTCTTCGCGGATGCACTGTCCGTTTACATTAAACCGCCTGGAAACGCCGGGAAACGGGAATCCGCCAGCGTCCACGTATTCAATCCAGATCGTGTCTGGTCCGGTGCTGTGTAAACATTGAGGATACGCTGTGCTGAGCTCTAGCTGACGTCGTCATTGGACAACGTCACTGTGACATCCACCTTCCTGATTCGCTGGCGTTGGTCATGTGACGCGACTGCTGAAAAACGGCGCGGACTTCCGCCTTGTATCACCTTTCATTAAAGAGTATAAAAGTATGAAAATACTGCAAATACTGATGCAAATACTGCCCATTGTGTAGTTATGATTGTCTTTAGGCTTGCCATCCTTCCACTTGCAAGTGGTAAGTGACGCGCATGCCCGATATGCACTAGGATCACACACACAGCGGCTCAGTCCCGAATCACTGCTCGTGCGCTTCACTCGCGCGCTCTGTGAGCTGCGCAGGGCCGGAGTGCGCACCCTCCAGAGGGCACTCGCTGTTCAGGGCGGAGTGATTTGGAGCGCAGGATGCCTGCGGAGCCGAGCGTATCCGTGTATTGGTGTTGCTGTGTGCACGCGAATCGTGTATTGGCGTTGCTGTGTGCACGCTAATCGTTTTAAAAACGTTAATCTGATGATCCACTGATACGGTCTAATGTAAACCCTACCTTAGGATGGGCGGGCCCAGGCTAGTTATTTCAGGACCTTGAGAAAGCGTAACTGTCGAATCATATGTTGAAGGTTAAACGCCGATACAGGTTTTTTTTTTTTTTTTTTTGATATTCAGCATGTCAGAGAAAGCGCTTATGAAGGGCGTGTAAAGGGGTATGTTTTCTGATTGTGGTGTGTGGGGTTTTTTTGGGGGGGGGGGGGGTTAATGTAAATGAACTCTCCGAGTGTGAGCTCTGGCGCTCGTCTAAAACCCATCAGCAGTGACAGAAAAAATCTCCTGAAGACCTCGGGCTTTCTTCATTTTGAACAAAGCGCGTGTTGTTACGAGCCTGTTTTCCACACAGACTGACGTCCAGGTAACTGATGATGTCAGCAGCGTTGTACGTTGTACACTACCGTTCAAAAGTTTGGGGTCACCCAGACAATTTTGTGTTTTCCATGAAAAGTCACACTTTTATTTCCCACCATAAGTTGTAAAATGAATAGAAAATATAGTCAAGACATTTTTCTGGCCATTTTGAGCATTTAATCGACCCCACAAATGTGATGCTCCAGAAACTCAATCTGCTCAAAGGAAGGTCAGTTTTATAGCTTCTCTAAAGAGCTCAACTGTTTTCAGCTGTGCTAACATGATTGTACAAGGGTTTTCTAATCATCCATTAGCCTTCTGAGGCAATGAGCAAACACATTGTACCATTAGAACACTGGAGTGAGAGTTGCTGGAAATGGGCCTCTATACACCTATGGAGATATTGCACCAAAAACCAGACATTTGCAGCTAGAATAGTCATTTACCACATTAGCAATGTATAGAGTGGATTTCTGATTAGTTTAAAGTGATCTTCATTGAAAAGAACAGTGCTTTTCTTTCAAAAATAAGGACATTTCAAACTTTTGAACGGTAGTGTATGTTTGTTTACTCGCAGGTCTGTCGTTAGAGGATCTTCATCGTATCATCGCAGAGTTCAGAGAAAGTTTTATTTGCGTTTCGTACAGCGTAGAACCTGCGAGAGGTAAGAAACGTGTCGTAAGAGAGCGTTATACTGTGACGCACCTTCTGAGATCAGGTTGTCCTGCGCTGTAATTTATCACACAAGCAATATCGATGTGTTATTGTCTCCTTATCAGCCCCAGATTGATCGATTTGGTTAAATTTGATTTGATTTGATTTGATTTGATTTGATTTAACCACCACGCCCCGCCGACTCCTCGCCACTGTTTGAGCACCAGATGATGAACCTCAGACGAGCTGAAAGAACGTGTGGCAGAACTGAAGAGCGAGCAGGAAGATGTTGAGATGTGGAGTATTTGAGGGTAGAACGGGAGCAGGTTGGTGATCGAAACGCAGCCATGGAAACGTCTTTAACAGCGAGGTGCTGCTGGCGTTTGTACGATGCAGCTAAATGAAGAAGGTCTAAATTTAGCGTCGTTGTTCTCACCCCGATGTTCCTGCGCTATAACGAGACACCACTTTCTTTTTTCGTTTTTTTTTTTTTTTGGTCACACTTGTTTGCCAAGTCCTCACTGCCTGAAGTTCACGTTCTTTAACTCAAAACCAGCCTCGACTCCATGATCCCATTATTATTATTATTATTATTATTATTATTATTATTACTTCTTTTTTGGAAATTTCTGTTAGTTTGTTTTTCCTTTTTTGGTTGTTTTTTGTCTTCAAAAAATAGTAAATTGCTTCTTTTCATCTTTTTTTTTTTAAACATTTTATGCCATTTACTGATTTATTCGTTTTATTTATTTGCCATTTGTCCAAAAATTAGGTTTTTATTTTTCATCTTTTCATTTTTTTTAGAGGTTCCTGTTATTATCTTATCTATCTGTCTATTTATTTATTGGCATTTATCCATAAAATAGTATTTTTTCATCTTTTTTTGTACATTCTGTTCGTACTCATTTATTCATTGAGTTAGTGTTTGCGGGGTTTTTTCTTTCTTTTCTTATTTTTCAGCAACGAGATTCTTTTCATTTTTTGGAGGTTTCTATGAGCTTTTCCTTTAAGGTTTATTTATTTATTGCATTTTCTTTAAGTAATTTTTTTTATTTTCATCTTTTCATTTTTCTGAGGGTTCTGTGAGCTTTTATTTATTTATTTTTGATTGTTTTTTATTTTAGTTTTGTTGTGAATTTAGATGTTTTGTATTTATTATCCAGTAAATAATTATCCATTTGCTCTCTCTCTGTCTGCCCCCCGGGGCGAGTGGAGTGGTGGTGCGGCGGCCGTTACGAGCTGACTGAGGTTACTCACGTCCTCTTAACAGTATTAATAGGTTCTTGACAGGACATCAGTAACCGAACCCGGGACACCGCGACCCCGAATCCTCTCTTCACAGATAAAAGCTGAGTGGAGTTTATTTTTCGTCTGATTTATGATGATGAGTTTATTCCGGGAGCCTGTGATGGCTGTGTGCTGTGTTTCTGGACTCGCTGGTGTTTTTATAGAAAGGCTTTTGGCTCGATAAATAAAGGTGAAGGGTGAGAACCTGCGCGTCTCTCGGCTCCTGTACACGCCCCCCGCCTTCACTATGCTGTGATAAATGACCTGAGATCCACAGTGAGGATGGACAGAGAGAGGCGTGTCTATAGCGCAGGGGCGGGGCTACAACTCTTGAACCTCTCCCTGAGTAAACCTGAAGAGACGGTTCCAGCTGTGTCTGGAGTGTCCATGTTCCAGCCCAGTGATACATACGGGACACACCCCTTCATACCCCCGGCTCAGCGTAACTCCTCAGTGTTTACGCCTCGGCGTAACTCCTCAGTGTTTACGCCTCGGCGTAACTCCTCAGTGTTTACGCCTCAGTGTAACTCCTCAGTGTTTACGCCTCAGTGTAACTCCTCAGTGTTTACGCCTCAGTGTAACTCCTCAGTGTTTACGCCTCGGTGTAACTCCTCAGTGTTTACGCCTCGGTGTAACTCCTCAGTGTTTACGCCTCAGTGTAACTCCTCAGTGTTTACGCCTCAGTGTAACTCCTCAGTGTTTACGCCTCGGCGTAACTCCTCAGTGTAACTCCTCAGTGTTTACGCCTCAGTGTAACTCCTCAGTGTTTACGCTGCAGTGTAACGCCTCAGTGTTTACGCCTCGGTGTAACTCCTCAGTGTTTACGCCTCAGTGTAACTCCTCAGTGTTTACGCCTCAGTGTAACTCCTCAGTGTTTACGCCTCAGTGTAACTCCTCAGTGTTTACGCCTCAGTGTAACTCCTCAGTGTTTACGCCTCAGTGTAACTCCTCAGTGTTTACGCCTCAGTGTAACTCCTCAGTGTTTACGCCTCAGTGTAACTCCTCAGTGTTTACGCCTCAGTGTAACTCCTCAGTGTTTACGCCTCAGTGTAACTCCTCAGTGTTTACGCCTCAGTGTAACGCCTCAGTGTAACTCCTCAGTGTAACTCCTCAGTGTTTACGCCTCAGTGTAACTCCTCAGTGTTTACGCCTCAGTGTAACTCCTCAGTGTTTACGCCTCAGTGTAACTCCTCAGTGTTTACGCCTCAGTGTAACGCCTCAGTGTAACTCCTCAGTGTTTACGCCTCGGTGTAACTCCTCAGTGTTTACGCCTCGGTGTAACTCCTCAGTGTTTACGCCTCGGTGTAACTCCTCAGTGTTTACGCCTCGGTGTAACTCCTCAGTGTTTACGCCTCAGTGTAACTCCTCAGTGTTTACGCCTCGGTGTAACTCCTGAGTGTTTACGCCTCGGTGTAACTCCTCAGTGTTTACGCCTCGGTGTAACTCCTCAGTGTTTACGCCTCGGTGTAGCTCCTCAGTGTTTACGCCTCGGTGTAGCTCCTCAGTGTTTACGCCTCGGTGTAGCTCCTCAGTGTTTACGCCTCGGTGTAACTCCTCAGTGTTTACGCCTCGGTGTAACTCCTCAGTGTTTACGCCTCAGTGTAACTCCTCAGTGTTTACGCCTCAGTGTAACTCATCAGTGTTTACGCCTCAGTGTAACTCCTCAGTGTTTACGCCTCAGTGTAACGCCTCAGTGTAACGCCTCAGTGTAACTCCTCAGTGTTTACGCCTCAGTGTAACTCCTCAGTGTAACTCCTCAGTGTTTACGCCTCAGTGTAACTCCTCAGTGTTTACGCCTCAGTGTAACGCCTCAGTGTAACTCCTCAGTGTTTACGCCTCAGTGTAACTCCTCAGTGTTTACGCCTCGGTGTAACTCCTCAGTGTTTACGCCTCGGTGTAACTCCTCAGTGTTTACGCCTCGGTGTAACTCCTCAGTGTTTACGCCTCGGTGTAACTCCTCAGTGTTTACGCCTCGGTGTAACTCCTCAGTGTTTACGCCTCGGTGTAACTCCTCAGTGTTTACACCTCGGTGTAACTCCTCAGTGTTTACGCCTCGGTGTAACTCCTCAGTGTTTACGCCTCGGTGTAACTCCTCAGTGTTTACGCCTCGGTGTAACTCCTCAGTGTTTACGCCTCGGTGTAACTCCTCAGTGTTTACGCCTCGGTGTAACTCCTCAGTGTTTACGCCTCGGTGTAGCTCCTCAGTGTTTACGCCTCGGTGTAGCTCCTCAGTGTTTACGCCTCGGTGTAGCTCCTCAGTGTTTACGCCTCAGTGTAACTCCTCAGTGTTTACGCCTCAGTGTAACTCCTCAATGTAACTCCTCAGTGTTTACGCTGCAGTGTAACTCCTCAGTGTTTACGCCTCAGTGTTTACGCCTCAGTGTAACTCCTCAGTGTTTACGCCTCAGTGTAACTCCTCAGTGTTTACGCTGCAGTGTAACTCATCAGTGTTTACGCCTCAGTGTTTACGCCTCAGTGTAACTCCTCAATGTAACTCCTCAGTGTTTACGCTGCAGTGTAACTCCTCAGTGTTTACGCCTCAGTGTTTACGCCTCAGTGTAACTCCTCAGTGTTTACGCTGCAGTGTAACGCCTCAGTGTTTACGCCTCAGTGTAACTCCTCAGTGTTTACGCCTCAGTGTAACTCCTCAGTGTTTACGCCTCAGTGTAACTCCTCAGTGTTTACGCCTCAGTGTTTACGCCTCAGTGTAACTCCTCAGTGTTTACGCTGCAGTGTAACTCCTCAGTGTTTACGCCTCAGTGTAACTCCTCAGTGTTTACGCCTCAGTGTAACTCCTCAGTGTTTACGCCTCAGTGTAACTCCTCAGTGTTTACGCCTCAGTGTAACTCCTCAGTGTTTACGCCTCAGTGTAACTCCTCAGTGTTTACGCCTCAGTGTAACTCCTCAGTGTTTACGCCTCAGTGTAACTCCTCAGTGTTTACGCCTCAGTGTAACTCCTCAGTGTAGCTCCTCAGTGTTTACGCCTCAGTGTAACTCCTCAGTGTAACTCCTCAGTGTTTACGCCTCAGTGTAACTCCTCAGTGTTTACGTCTCAGTGTAACTCCTCAGTGTTTACACCTCAGTGTAACTCCTCAGTGTTTACGTCTCAGTGTAACTCCTCAGTGTAACTCCTCAGTGTTTACGTCTCAGTGTAACTCCTCAGTGTTTACGTCTCAGTGTAACTCCTCAGTGTTTACGTCTCAGTGTAACTCCTCAGTGTTTACGTCTCAGTGTAACTCCTCAGTGTTTACGTCTCAGTGTAACTCCTCAGTGTTTACGCCTCAGTGTAACTCCTCAGTGTTTACACCTCAGTGTTTACACCTCAGCGTAACTCCTCAGTGTTTACGCCTCAGTGTAACTCCTCAGTGTTTACGTCTCAATGTAACTCCTCAGTGTTTACGCCTCAGTGTAACTCCTGTGTTTACGTCTCAGTGTTTACACCTCAGCGTAACTCCTCAGTGTTTACGCTGCAGTGTAACTCCTCAGTGTTTACGCCTCAGTGTTTACGCCTCAGTGTAACTCCTCAGTGTTTACGCCTCAGTGTAACTCCTCAATGTAACTCCTCAGTGTTTACGCTGCAGTGTAACTCCTCAGTGTTTACACCTCAGTGTTTACGCCTCAGTGTAACTCCTCAGTGTTTACGCCTCAGTGTAACTCCTCAGTGTTTACGCCTCAGTGTAACTCCTTAGTGTTTACGCCTTAGTGTAACTCCTCAATGTAACTCCTCAGTGTTTACACCTCAGCGTAACTCCTCAGTGTTTACGCCTCAGCGTAACTCCTCAGTGTTTACGCCTCAGTGTAACTCCTGTGTTTACGTCTCAGTGTAACTCCTCAGTGTTTACACCTCAGTGTTTACACCTCAGCGTAACTCCTCAGTGTTTACGCCTCAGTGTAACTCCTCAGTGTTTACGCCTCAGTGTAACTCCTCAGTGTTTACGCCTCAGTGGAACTCCTCAGTGGAACTCCTCAGTGGAACTCCTCAGTGTTTATGCCTCAGTGTAACTCCTCAGTGTTTACGTCTCAATGTAACTCCTCAGTGTTTACGCCTCAGTGTAACTCCTGTGTTTACGTCTCAGTGTTTACACCTCAGCGTAACTCCTCAGTGTTTACGCTGCAGTGTAACTCCTCAGTGTTTACGCCTCAGTGTTTACGCCTCAGTGTAACTCCTCAGTGTTTACGCCTCAGTGTAACTCCTCAATGTAACTCCTCAGTGTTTACGCTGCAGTGTAACTCCTCAGTGTTTACACCTCAGTGTTTACGCCTCAGTGTAACTCCTCAGTGTTTACGCCTCAGTGTAACTCCTCAGTGTTTACGCCTCAGTGTAACTCCTTAGTGTTTACGCCTCAGTGTAACTCCTCAATGTAACTCCTCAGTGTTTACACCTCAGCGTAACTCCTCAGTGTTTACGCCTCAGTGTAACTCCTGTGTTTACGTCTCAGTGTAACTCCTCAGTGTTTACACCTCAGTGTTTACACCTCAGCGTAACTCCTCAGTGTTTACGCCTCAGTGTAACTCCTCAGTGTTTACGCCTCAGTGTAACTCCTCAGTGTTTACGCCTCAGTGGAACTCCTCAGTGGAACTCCTCAGTGGAACTCCTCAGTGTTTATGCCTCAGTGTTTACGCCTCAGTGTAACTCCTCAGTGTTTATGCAGGTCAGTGTCAGTGAACACTCAACACATGCAGCAAGTGCAGGCTGTCAGTTGGGTTTTATTTTTTTAAACTAATTGTTTTTAAATACATTTTATGTTTTGGCAATTTTATTGTTTGAGAGATTTTTATATTAGAAAGTCAAACATTTTGAAAGTTTTTTTTGTTTGTTTGTTTGTTTTTTTCCTCAACTAGTTTTTCCCCCCAGTATTTTTCCAAGTTTTTTTTTTTAATTTTAAAAAGTCATATATATCTGATAAGTAAAAATAGTTTTTGTAAAAAGTAAAAAATGTTGTGCTTTTTAAGAGCTCCTTATTCTAGTAATATTGTAGCTTTCTGTTCGCTTTTATTACTGAAAACCGAATTCTTAGTTTTTACTTTATTATTTTTTTATTTGTAGTTTTATTTTTAATATCTCTGGAGACAGATTTTCAAAACCGAATCTCATGAATTTTTTTTTTTTAATTCAGTTCTGGAAGCAGTGTTCCTAGGTGTTTTTATATCTATAATATACACACACACATACATACATACATACATACATACATAGATACACACACACACATGTATGTATGTATGTGTGTGTGTGTGTGTGTATGTGTGTGTGTGTGTGTGTATATATATATATATATATATATATATATATATATATATATCTCAGGGCTCGAAATTCGCGGTGGTCCAGTCGCCCAAGGCGACTTAAGTTGTCATTTGGCGGGTAATTCCTGTCACTAGGCATCCCGGCTGGCTAGTTGAAAATAAAAAATATATATGAAGCGAAGATTCAGACACACCGTCAACTAAAGCCGCCACATATTAAGCGCGTGCCGTGTCTGTGTTAATCGATGTGTTAATCGGCAGGACGGTCAGGCTGTCGGTTTTTTGACTACTGCGCATGCATATAACAGACATCCCAAGTCTCCGGGAAGTTCCGTGAGTCTCCCGCATATTGATAGCGGCTCCCTGATGCTCGCAAATTGGAGAATATCTCCCGGAATTTAGAGCAAGCGAGCAAGAGCGTGCACGCGAAACATTAATGTCTGCATCACGCATATGACGGAGTGCGCGAGAGAGAGAGAGACTGCTCGTGCGCCAGTTCATGAAGCGCATGCTAGACAAAGAGCATCCTGATTGGTTTACAGACATCCCAACCTGCAGACCGGGGGAAAAAAGTCCAATATATTTTGTTGAGGCGGCACGGTGGTGTAGTGGTTAGCGCTGTCGCCTCACAGCAAGAAGGTCCTGGGTTCGAGCCCCGGGGCCGGCGAGGGCCTTTCTGTGTGGAGTTTGCATGTTCTCCCCGTGTCCGCGTGGGTTTCCTCCGGGTGCTCCGGTTTCCCCCACAGTCCAAAGACATGCAGGTTAGGTTAACTGGTGACTCTAAATTGAGCGTAGGTGTGAATGTGAGTGTGAATGGTTGTCTGTGTCTATGTGTCAGCCCTGTGATGACCTGGCGACTTGTCCAGGGTGTACCCCGCCTTTCGCCCGTAGTCAGCTGGGATAGGCTCCAGCTTGCCTGCGACCCTGTAGAAGGATAAAGCGGCTAGAGATAATGAGATGAGATGAGATTTTGTTGATATTATATTATGATGCTCTGTGTTGTTCTCATTTATGTATTTAACAACAGTATCAAAATACTCCAGGTCTTGAAATAAATGCACATTAGTCATGAACAATGGTAACTACTCTCTTTTGTGTTATTTTTGGCAGAAGTAAAATCAGGGGTGAAAGTAAGCCGGTCCTGGCCGGTCCGGCGTACCACTAAAAGATTTGGCCGTACCGGAAAGAAAAATATACAGTCTCTGAAAAAAAATGCACTTTCAGCATAACACACCTGCTAACGTCAATTTACCAAAAGCTACACGTTTTCCTCAATATACATTGCGTATAACTCATTCTGACCTGTCTCTGAATTCTGTCTGAAGTGAATTCCTTCCGTGTTTCACTCGACAGACAGCGTGCGAGAGAGCGCGCGGAGCCACTGCTTAACCATCCTGAGCCAACGTGCACAGCTGCTATCCAAAGTGTTTTAGTAGACAGAATGTCCAAAATGAAAAGTTAGTTTTCAACTGTTCAGCTAAAAAAAAAAGTTATTAAAACGATTGTGTTGTTGAAATGATGTTTGCAATTTACTTATAATCAAAAACTGATGCAGGTGGATGAAAGAGTGATAGTGTGATTAAAAAAGTCCTACACGAGTACTACTGAGTGATAAGAAGTCCTAGTGAATGTTTGATAAGTAGACAATAATAAATAATTAGGTGTATTTTTGGGCGCGTGCGCACAATGGCTCAAAATAATAGTACCGGCAAGAAATAAGTTACTTTCACCCCGAGTAAAATTCATACATGAACAAATTTTGGCTAGTTGATTTTCTGTTTGGCTAGTTACTTTGGAAGGTAACTAGTCCGGCTGGCTGGTGAAAAATATATACGAATTTCGAGCCCTGTATATGTATGTATGTATGTGTGTCCGATTCCAAAAAAGTTGGGACGAAGTACAAATTGTAAATAAAAATGGAATGCAATAATTTACAAATCTCAAAAACTGATATTGTATTCACAATAGAACATAGACAACATATCAAATGTCGAAAGTGAGACATTTTGAAATTTCATGCCAAATATTGGCTCATTTGAAATTTCATGACGGCAGCACATCTCAAAAAAGTTGGGACAGGGGCAATAAGAGGCTGGAAAAGTTAAAGGTACAAAAAAGGAACAGCTGGGGGACCAAATTGCAACTCATTAGGTCAATTGGCAATAGGTCATTAACATGACTGGGTATAAAAAGAGCATCTTGGAGTGGCAGCGGCTCTCAGAAGTAAAGATGGGAAGAGGATCACCAATCCCCCTAATTCTGCGCCGACAAATAGTGGAGCAATATCAGAAAGGAGTTCGACAGTGTAAAATTGCAAAGAGTTTGAGCATATCATCATCTACAGTGCATAATATCATCAAAAGATTCAGAGAATCTGGAAGAATCTCTGTGTGTAAGGGTCAAGGCTGGAAAACCATACTGGGTGCCCGTGATCTTCGGGCCCTTAGACGGCACTGCATCACATACAGGCATGCTTCTGTATTGGAAATCACAAAATGGGCTCAGGAATATTTCCAGAGAACATTATCTGTGAACACAATTCACGGTGCCATCCGCCGTTGCCAGCTAAAACTCTATAGTTCAAAGAATAAGCCGTATCTAAACATGATCCAGAAGCGCAGACGTCTTCTCTGGGCCAAGGCTCATTTAAAATGGACTGTGGCAAAGTGGAAAACTGTTCTGTGGTCAGACGAATCAAAATTTGAAGTTCTTTCTGGAAATCAGGGACGCCGTGTCATTCGGACTAAAGAGGAGAAGGACGACCCGAGTTGTTATCAGCGCTCAGTTCAGAAGCCTGCATCTCTGATGGTATGGGGTTGCATTAGTGCGTGTGGCATGGGCAGCTTACACATCTGGAAAGACACCATCAATGCTGAAAGGTCTATCCAGGTTCTAGAGCAACATATGCTCCCATCCAGACGACGTCTCTTTCAGGGAAGACCTTGCATTTTCCAACATGACAATGCCAAACCACATACTGCATCAATTACAGCATCATGGCTGCGTAGAAGAAGGGTCCGGGTACTGAACTGGCCAGCCTGCAGTCCAGATCTTTCACCCATAGAAAACATTTGGCGCATCATAAAACGTATGACACGACAAAAAAGACCTAAGACAGTTGAGCAACTAGAATCCTACATTAGACAAGAATGGGTTAACATTCCTATCCCTAAACTTGAGCAACTTGTCTCCTCAGTCCCCAGATGTTTACAGACTGTTGTAAAGAGAAAAGGGGATGTCTCACAGTGGGAAACATGGCCTTGTCCCAACTTTTTTGAGATGTCTTGTTGTCATGAAATTTAAAATCACCTAATTTTTCTCTTTAAATGATACATTTTCTCAGTTTAAACATTTGATATGTCATCTATGTTCGATTCTGAATAAAATATGGAATTTTGAAACTTCCACATCATTGCATTCCGTTTTTATTTACAATTTGTACTTTGTCCCAACTTTTTTGGAATCGGGGTTGTGTGTGTGTGTGTGTGTGTGTGTGTGTGTGTGTGTGTGTGTGTGTGTGTGTGTGTGTGTGTGTGTGTTTATATATAATGTGTGTGTAGCTACAAGTCCAGTGTTTCAAAGTTTTTTCTTTCAGTCTGATTTTTATTTTTAGATCATAAATTTTAGATCCAATTTAGTTTCAGTTACTTAACAGTGCAGTTTTATAAATTTCCACATTCTTTTAGTTTTTGATATTTTTAGTTTTATTTTACATCCTTCTGGAGACAGGCGCTCTGTTAAAAAAGAATTTTCTATATTTCTGCATAAATATGACCTAAAACATCATCAGATTTTCACACAAGTCCTAAAAGTAGATAAAGAGAACCCAGTTAAACAAATGAGACAAAAATATTATACTTGGTCATTTATTTATTGAGGAAAATGATCCAATATTACATATCTGTGAGTGGCAAAAGTATGTGAACCTCTAGGATTAGCAGTTAATTTGAAGGTGAAATTCAAGTCAGGTGTTTTCAATCAATGGGATGACAATCAGGTGTGAGTGGGCACCCTGTTTTATTTAAAGAACAGGGATCTATCAAAGTCTGATCTTCACAACACATGTTTGTGGAAGTGCATCATGGCACGAACAAAGGAGATTTCTGAGGACCTCAGAAAAAGCGTTGTTGATGCACATCAGGCTGGAAAAGGTTACAAAACCATCTCTAAAGAGTTTGGACTCCACCAATCCACAGTCAGACAGATTGTGTACAAATGGAGGAAATTCAAGACCATTGTTACCCTCCCCAGGAGTGGTCGACCAACAAAGATCACTCCAAGAGCAAGGCGTGTAATAGTCGGCGAGGTCACAAAGGACCCCAGGGTAACATCTAAGCAACTGAAGGCCTCTCTCACATTGGCTAATGTTAATGTTCATGAGTCCACCATCAGGAGAACACTGAACAACAATGGTGTGCATGGCAGGGTTGCAAGGAGAAAGCCACCGCTCTCCAAAAAGAACATTGTTGCTCATCTGCAGATTGCTAAAGATCACACGGACAAGCCAGAAGGCTACTGGAAAAATGTTTTGTGGACGGATGAGACTAAAATAGAACTTTGTGGTTTAAATGAGAAGCGTTATGTTTGGAGAAAGGAAAACACTGCATTCTAGCATAAGAACCTTATTCCATCTGTGAAACATGGTGGTGGTAGTATCATGGTTTGGGCCTGTTTTGCTGCATCTGGGCCAGGACGGCTTGCCATCATTGATGGAACAATGAATTCTGAATTATACCAGTGAATTCTAAAGGAAAATGTCAGGACATCTGTCCATGAACTGAATCTCAAGAGAAGGTGGGTCATGCAGCAAGACAACGACCCTAAGCACACAAGTCGTTCTACCAAAGAATGGTTAAAGAAGAATAAAGTTAATCTTCTGGAATGGCCAAGTCAAAGTCCTGACCTTAATCCAATGGAAATGTTGTGGAAGGACCTGAAGCGAGCAGTTCATGTGAGGAAACCCACCAACATCCCAGAGTTGAAGCTGTTCTGTACGGAGGAACGGGCTAAAATTCCTCCAAGCCGGTGTGCAGGACTGATCAACAGTTACCGCAAACGTTTAGTTGCAGTTATTGCTGCACAAGGGGGTCACACCAGATACTGAAAGCGAAGGTTCACATACTTTTGCCACTCACAGATATGTAATATTGGATCATTTTCCTCAATCAATAAATGACCAAGTATGATATTTTTGTCTCATTTGTTTAACTGGGTTTTCTTTATGTACTTTTAGGACTTGTGTGAAAATCTGATGATGTTTTAGGTCATATTTATGCAGAAATATAGAAAATTTTCAAGGGTTCGCAAACTTTCAAGCACCACTGTGTGTGTGTGTGTGTGTGTGTGTGTGTGTGTGTGTATGTGTGTGTGTTAATTAATTCACGCATGTTAATTATTTTTTGAAAATTTATTTCAGTTTTGTATACTCGTATCTATTTAATTGCAATTCTTATATGTATATATTTTAGAATTTTATTTTGATCATCCTTTTTGTTTTCCAAACCAAGGCGTCGCTCCAAGGATGGAGTCAGAACCGGTGTTTATGGGTTTCATCGCAGGATTTTCTGCACACGCTGCATCTTTTCACACGCCACATAATCAGATCATCAGAACTTGTGATGTCATCATGCGTCGACCAACAGATTCGCACTGGAGTTTTATTGTCGAATGAGACGTTGCTTTTTGGTTGATTGGAGAAAAAACTAATTTCATTTGCGAAGCTGAATTCTGTATCACAGATTATAATCATCGATTTTTTTTCCCCACATAATTCCTTTGTGACGTGAGGAGGCTGAGTTACAGAGGGAATCTCTTCTCTCTGTGTGTGTGTGTGTGTGTGTGTGTGTGTGTGTGTGTGTGTGTGTGTGTGGGATGTTGAGTCAAGCTCCTGCCTACACACACTGCGAGAGCAGAGACTGTCTGTAGTGTGTACATGGCTTTCACAGACTGTGACTGAGACGCGCGCACACACACAGCAGAGAGAGAAGTGTGTGTGTGTGTCTCAGTCAGTGTGACTGCTATAAAAGTCATGCTAGTGTGGGTCAGTTAGCTTTTAAACATAAATGCACAGATATAAAAGTTCAACACTGAACAGACGTGTGACAGATTAAAGGAAACTCCGCAGGTTTGTTTGGGTTTTTCCTTTCATTGGTCACTCGTCTGTATTCATCCTGTCAAAACAAAGCAAAACTCCACTGAGCTCGACTCTGATTTTAACCTGACGGGGAAGTCGGGATTTTTGGTGTAAATATTCTATCAGCAGGAAACAAACAAATAAAAGTCTAATTCAAGTCAAATTTATTTCTGCAGCATGTTACAAATCACTTCAGAGCTTTGCAGATGAATCTTAAGGATATTAAGAATGACGAGAGAGAAAATAAAACAATTACAGAAATAAATAGAAATAAACATACTGTAATCATAAAAAAATTAACAATGCATTTTAATTAGTCAATAAATAATAAGAAATATAATGAATACATAAGTAATACACAACTAACTAATTTTCGTAAATAAATAATCACACATTTTAAAATTAAACAAATAAAATAACATTTGGTGGCACACAAAGTGCTTCACATGTAAAAGGTTTTTTTTGTTGTTGTTTTGTTTTGTTTTTAAAAAATGTACATCCATGGAAAAAAATGAGAAACATAAATTACATGAAAATATAATTTCTGATTTTGTTTTTTTTTAATCCTGTCCCCTTTTTAATACATGATTTTTGTCCCTTTTTTCTTCTTTCTTCTATTTAAATTTTTATTTTTGATTAGTTTTTTTTTAAATATCTCTTGTATTATGAACTTATGCTTTTAAAAGACACTCCGTTGTTGTTCTTATTATTAACTTGAAAGATCCAAGCGTTATTCACAAACCAGGCTAATCTGCATTCATTAATTAATTTTTTTAATTAATCTTCAACTCATCATAAATTTTTGATGAGTTGAAGCTTAAAAAAAAATTTCAATAATAAACATCGACTAAACATTTAATGTGTCGTATTAAAAAGTTTATAGATTGTTCTTCAAAGCGCTGACGGTCCTGATGATTTAAAAAAAATCTCAAATTATATTTCTCGCTCTCTCTTTCTTAAATCTTAAATAAAGAAACCCCCTCTATCTCTGTGTGTAATGAGCTGCGATCAGACCTCCTCCTCCTCTCTCCCTTGCCGGTTTTCTGAATTCCGCACCACACATCGAAGTTTACCCAGAAAACAACATTCCAGCCGTGCGAGCGTTTGACGTCAATGCTGGTGAATTTATAGAACACGTAAACAGTGGTGCGCTCTCAGCCCGCGGATCAGCCACGGCGCTTCAGCGTCTCTGTGTTTATGCTGCGCGCTCACTTTCTTCTTCTCTCCTTCTTTTTTTTTAATTAGTCTAAGTGCATGAAAGGTGGAAGCAGGAGAGTCAGAGCCTAAAGGGAAAGTGCTCAAAAATTTCCCCCCTGCACCACATGGCCACGTTTCTGCACACTGTTTCTGCTGAATGGGTCACTGTTCTGGGGGGGGGGGGTATATTATGGGCTATTATGGGATGTGGACGTTTTACGGTCCATGGCGACGTGGCTCATGCGCTTATCATGTAAAAGATAGTTAACATGTCCGATAACGTACAGTCACGTGATCTTGTTCAGCCACACAAGAACATTAAAGGGCTCCGACAGACCCTGCAGCAGTGAACATTAACTCCTGTTCACATCTGGATTGGAAACCAGTTTGGATCCACTTCACATCCAGAATGGTTCACTTTACTGCGACGTCCATGTTTGTTTGGAAATCGGTTAAGAAGAGGTTATGGGTTGTCTAACTAACCTTAATGCAAGAATAATGAAATAAAAGATGTTTAAATGGGGGCGTGGTCTTAATCAATACATCACTGAACTGCAGAAAAGATGTGCCAAACGCTGTGTCTCTAATGGTGTACTATACTGGTCTACACTACAAACTGGACACTGTATTACCGTCTAATCCACACTGTACAGTATACTATACAATACGCTCTACACGCTGTACACTAGGCGGCACGGTGGTGTAGTGGTTAGCGCTGTCGCCTCACAGCAAGAAGGTCCGGGTTCGAGCCCCGTGGCCGGCAAGGGCCTTTCTGTGCGGAGTTTGCATGTTCTCCCCGTGTCCGCGTGGGTTTCCTCCGGGTGCTCCGGTTTCCCCCACAGTCCAAAGACATGCAGGTTAGGTTAACTGGTGACTCTAAATTGAGCGTAGGTGTGAATGTGAGTGTGAATGGTTGTCTGTGTCTATGTGTCAGCCCTGTGATGACCTGGCGACTTGTCCAGGGTGTACCCCGCCTTTCACCCGTAGTCAGCTGGGATAGGCTCCAGCTCGCCTGCGACCCTGTACAGGATAAGTGGTTATGGATAGTAGATGGATGGACACTATACACTGTATATGCTACACGCTACATATTATACATCTACACTACAGACAGTCCACTACATACTGTACACTCCACACTATACCCTGTACACTACACACTATACCCTGTACAGTACAAATTGTACACTACACACTATGCCCTGTACACTATCCACTATCCCCTGTACACTACACACTATACAGTATACCCTGTACACTATACACACTACACACTATACCCTGTACACTACACATTACACACTGTACACTATACCCTACACACTATACCCTGTACACTACACACTGTACACTATACACTATACCCTACACACTATACCCTGTACACTACACACTATACGCGACACACTACACACCGTACATGACAAAATACATACACTGTACACTATATACCATATATCATACACTACACACTATTTGATGATGATGATGATGATGTTCGTCCTTTGGGGTCGAAGATGACCATGACTTCAGTTTGGTGGGTGGTGGTTGTGGGTCCGGATGTAACTGATAAGGCCAGTTTGGGCTTTGAAGGTATGCCCATATGTCAGGCATGCATGGGTAGATGCTGTAGTGGGGTGGTGATAGTCTGAGCCTTCCATGCAGCTTGTTTCTTCTGGGCCTCGGCGATGCCTTTCATCTCTGCTGCACGTGCATCGTTGTTGAGCTTTGTTCGCCATGCTGGATGATCCTGACCAAGCAACTCTCAGGAGTTGAGATCGATTTCTAGAGTTTTGAGGGACACTTTGAGATTGTCCTTGAAGTGTTTCTTCTGCCCCCAGATGAGTGCTTGCCTTGGCACAGCTCTCCAAACAACAACTGTTTGGACAGTTGACTGTCTGGCATCCTGACCACATGACTGGTCCATCTGGCTTGGGTTTTCTCCAGAAGAGTGTTAACGCTGGGATGTCCAGGTCCCCAGTTGAGCGCACACGTTCCACGTGCCAAGGTTGAGTACCTTCACTATCTTTTTGTTGTATTTCGACCATTGAGTGGGATCCCTGCCAGCTGCAGTGTGTTGGCCAGGGTGAGGTGAAGCAGGCTGTTTGGGGCACCTTTTCTAGCCCCGTCCTCCATGGAGGTGAGGAGAGCGAATCTTAAACAGGGCTGCTCAGACACCCAGGGGGCTGCCGAACTCCGCTGCTGCTTCGTTCCAGCAGAGAGCGATGACCCTATGCCCTGGGCTGCCTGTGTACAGGTTCGTGACTACAGCTTCCAGTGTTTCCACACCTGCTGCTTCGCCACTTGCCCATCGCCACAGGATTTGAATTTGAATTTGAAGTCATGATTTGCGTGTGACTTGGATTAGAGGGAGGGAGAGTTGTGCAGCTGTCAGCCTCACTCTCTTGTCCCGACCTAACTGGGTCCAGGGGCAAGACAGAATCAAGACGGCTGGAGCTAGGTCAGGATGCAGTGGATGGCCAACAGTGTTCTGCGTGTTGCATTGTGTCCTGATCGCACTCGACAAACGCTTTGCTGGATCCGCCTTCCTGCCTGTTGAACCACCAGGTAGTGGTCTCCTCTGTGCAGTCTGCCGAGTCCAGTCTTAGGTCGTAACCCTGACCAGGGGGAGTGAGGGGTTGCTAGTGCTTGCTCAAGGCACCACCCCCAGGCTAGTGGAGGGAACGAGATGCCTTACTACTCCATTGCATGGCAGTCAAGGACAGCACATGCCCACTGCCTTAAAAGAATGAAAGGACACACTACACACTGAGCAAGTCACTTGTGTCGATTGTACCACTAGCAATGTCATTTGTGGGTGTGGCTTGTTCAGCGGAGAGCTTCTAAAGCTGGTTTGTTAAACATTAAATGACTGGCTAATTATTCATTTGATGCTCAGCTTCATGCAAACTTTCATTCTTAGATTAGCGAAGTAAGCAAATGGTGCTAGCTATGTCCGCTCACCAGACACACCAACAGCCTCTCCCACTTCCTTCCAGGCTTTATTAGTTTCCGTAACTCCTCTGTACATGTTTAATGAGATGCTGTATATATGCCAGGATGTAGGATGAGTCCATGTTAAACAGGAAACGTGTCAAACACGCACCATCTGATTGGTTCGAGGATTCACTTCAGCCAGTCACTTCACTTCACACAGTGCCGTGTGTCATTTATACAGC
>NC_083584.1:8788483-8833483 GCF_027579695.1 Neoarius graeffei
ACCTCTCGTACATAATATTTACTTTCAGACATGTTGATTAATTTCCTACAACGGCAGCTCTGACAGTCGTGCAGCTCCAAATCGCATCACAGGTCGATATGAATGCGCTCGTTCTAATACGTCATCGTTTCCATAGTAACACATCAGTCACGTGTGTAAACGCTCCACATAAAGATGACGTTCTCCGGAAGGAGACGCTTATCGAACCTTTAAGGAAGGGGAGTATACTGGTTTACCTCTATCTGTCCGTAT
This sequence comes from Neoarius graeffei, assembly GCF_027579695.1. NCBI lineage: Eukaryota > Metazoa > Chordata > Actinopteri > Siluriformes > Ariidae > Neoarius > Neoarius graeffei. Next base: position 8,788,736 of record NC_083584.1, read on the forward strand.
CTCCGTCCGTCCGTCCGAAACGCCCTTTATCTCAGCAACCACAAATCATAGCCCCTTGGTACCGAGCTTCAGCTTGGGGTTCTATAGAGATCTTGCAGTCACGTGACCAGAAAGTACACAGACGCCATCTTGTCGGGCAACAACACCGCTGAATACTGCTGCACTCGTGTACAGAATGGATCAATTTCAACCGACGGACTACACGGCTCATTTTTCTAATGAACAGATAACTAGATATGTCTAAAATAAACGATCTACAGATTATTGACCCTTATGGCTTACCGGACGGAGTTTTCACGACCGTGTCAGTGGATGTTGAACTGCCAGCGGAATACCCGGACGTGTATAATTACCTCATTAACTTTCCCTCGCTGTTCAGTGGTGAAGCACTGCGTGCTTATAAATCTCTGGACAGTTATCTTTACAGAAATTCAGGATTTGTCAGCGACTCAGATGTGGCATCTTGTAAACAAGAAAATAATCCTCACTGGATGGGTAAGTCACTTAAGTATTACTAGTACTGCACTGACCAGCCGATTATAGAATAGAATAAGGTAATTCCAGCTGTAATTCCAAATAATCAGTTTTGTTTATATGGATCTGGCGTTGGTGTGGTAGAGCAGTGGAGATTTGAGTGGCTGTTTTCTGAGCTTAGTCAACAGGCCGGCTCTGCAGCCTCGCTTTCGCTTCCGCTCCCAGCGCCGCCTCCTTCGCTTTGCTTCCGATAACAATCCACGGAGACCCCGCTGGTCTCGCTATCTCGTCCGGAATGTTTTTTTTTTTTTCTCGTCCGGAATGTTGTGCATGCAATGGAAATCGCTACAAACCGTCATTTTCTGCTGGAAACCAATGTCCAGTAAGTCCATACGGTTGTAGTGGATATTGAAGTCCGGTACAGACGAACAACACGCAAAAATACACACAAAAAACATAAACGTGCACAGGTAGGGAGAGCTTGTAGCCGCAGCCGTTGTAGTAGAATTGTATATAGCAAGTTTTTCCAGAAGAAAAGGTAGAAGTAGAAGGCGGAAATATGGCGTTTGACCAAGATGGCGTCTGTCACAATCTGGATCGGCTGTGACGTCACATGCAAGTGCTCCATACCGTGTTTACCATTTTCAGGTCTGTCCCACATCGACTTCCTGTTTACTGACTGAATGCATTTACGAAACATATAGCGTGGATTTTGACACTATTTCAAAATGATGGTTTAGCAGGATGCTGTTTGAAATCCCTGGCGAGAGACACTGCTCTTTACTTACTTGTTTCAGGGTTCATTATTTGTTGAAGTCAACATTCATAATAAGTGTCCTGTTCCTTCGATCGCTTGCGTTCTGATATGAGCGGGGGATACGGAAGTCAGCAGTAGCTCACAGTTCATCTTGGTTTAAATTTTATTCACTTCAAGAAGGAGGAAAAAAGCTGGTGATGGAACGACTGTTTATCGCTGCTATAACAATTTTATTCATTGACGTTCCAGTTGAATGTGACTACAGGGGAAAAACTGTTTAGTTTTAGAAATAATTTAAAGCTAAATTTTGTTTAATAAATTGAAAATTGTTTGTGCTGGTAAATTGCTGTGGTAAAAGACAAGTACATTTTTTTTAATCACAAATTTAAGTTGTATTAATAATACATTTTTAAGGATTAAAATAGTTTTTAAAATAATTGTATTTTTTTATATTCTTTTTAAAGGTCCCCTTCCACCAAAAACGTTTAATACTGGCTCTTTTTGAAATACCATAGTTCACTCCGAGTTGCATATGCATGCTGCATGTGAAAATGTAATTCGACTCCCATTCCCTGTATTAGCTTATGAAAGAAAATAGTCGGAAAAACGAGCGGATCTGAAAAAGTCATACGTAGTTACATCATTCATGGCCTCGCCCACCTTGGCTTGCGACCGCCCACGGGAAGAAAGCGCGAGGAGAGAGACGTAATTCGCCCCGAGGCGCGGTGCGGTGCTCAGCATCGGTTTCGTTTCTAACGGCGGCTCCAGCCCGACTTTGCACGCTCGTAACTCGGGCAGGGGAGGTCCCAGCCTCCCCAGACTTGGCAGCCAGGGGCCTCTGCCCTCTCCCGAATGAAAGAGTGCTCCCTGGGCGGGCTAGCTCTGCGCCTCGGGACGTAATTCACCTAACCCTAACCCTAGGTCCCAGCCTCCCCAGACTTGGCAGCCAGCGACCCCTGCCCTCTCCTGAACGAACCAGCGCTGCCAGGGCCCGTCAGCTCCCAGCCAGGGGACGTTATTCCCCCCACACCCCCTGAGGTGAGCTCCGCTCCGTGCCTCGTGCCTTGATGAGAGCCGCTGCCACAGGGAGTATTCAATTAAATAAATAAATAAATAAACAAATGAATGAACGAGCAAATGAATGAATGACTCCCTCCCAGGCACACACACACACACAAGCGTTCTGGCTGGGGAGAGAGCTCCCTTCCTCTGCTCTCCCTCTCCTCTTATAGGGCGTGGTCACTGGGGAAGACACACAAACGCATGTTAATTCCCGTCAGGTGCAGTGATTCTGCCACTTAGCTTCCCTGACTCCTCCCTCCATTCACAGACCGACGCTCGGCCACACCCCTGCTGCCACATCTACATTGTTATTGGTCAAAACATCGATGTCGAGACCAAAACAGCCAATCGAAACAGATTTTACAAACACACCCACATCCGCTTGTTCTGACCCACTGGAGGTAGCGTCAGAGTGCTGTTAGCCAATCAGAGGTAACACGTTTACATGTCATGAATATTAATGAGTAAGAGCTGAAATCCTGTCGTTCTCCCGCCACCCACTCCTCCACCAAACTAGAACAGCCTGAAACAGCAGAACCACAGCATTTTTTTCACCAAAACCGGCTCACAGGGCATTCATTCATAGTAGAGACCACCGTACAATTAATGAAAAAACGATGCAAGGGGACCTTTAAAATAATTTTAAAAAAAATACTATTCATAAATAAATAAACAAACATTTCCATTTCTGTCGCACCTTTTTAACACCTTTTTCCATTTTCCACAGAAAGGAATTTACACTTTGCAGTTTCTCGTTAAAATGACAAGCCAGTTTTGGTTTTTTTTTAATCGTATTAACCTCAAGAAGGAGTAAAAAAGAGGCTGGTGAGGGAGCGACTGTTCATCGCTGCAATGACGTAACTTATTCATTGATGTTCCAGTTAAGGACTGTAACTGGAAAAAAAATCTCGAACATTTTGTTTAATAAATTGAAAATTGTTAATGCTGGTAAATTGCTGTGGTTTAAGATGAGTAATTATTTATTAATTTTTTTTTTACAACATCACAGATTTAAGTTCTGTTAGTAGTATTTTTAAGTATTAAAATAGTTTTTGAAATAATTATATATATAATACATTTCCTTTTATATAGTGCTTTTTAAGCACCTTTTTAAAATTTTGAGTCGTCTAATAAATGCAAAATCAAGCTAAATATCAGCAACAGTATAAATTACGCCGGCTAAATGAGCGAAACTGTAGTATTTATCGTACAGTGGTGTAATTCTCCGTGTTCGGGATTTTCACCACAGACTGTTAATACTCTCTGACTGTATCAGTGGCACGTTATAGACTCCTCGATATTCACATGCTTGATATTTTAAGTAATTTGAATTGGTATCGAGTTTTAAAGTAAAGAGAATACCCGTTCTGTGCAGGTTGTTATTCAGACTCCAGCTTAAAGACGCTGGGTGTGATTCCAGTTTCCTCGAGATCGGGCGTTAATCTCGTTCACTCCTCTTGGCCGTTTGCCCTCCTTCTCTTTCCAGCGACTGTCTGGCAGCAGCTTGCTACTTTCACTGAATAGATGTTGTGAATAAAACTTCTCTGGCTCTCTCACAGAACCTTTACAGGGTCTGATGTGTCTGACACTACAGAAAATGTTCTTCTCCAACACTAACTGAACAGGGTCAGCCTCTTGGAAACAGGTCCGACTCCAGGTTTTCGGCTGGTCCCAGGGGTTGAAAACTCGAGTTTCTTGTTCTGGTTCCATGTGCAGGTGTTTAAATGAAGACTCCAGGGATTTTTCAGCCCGATCCCTGTTCATTATATCTTGTAGTGTATTCCGTTGCTTTTTCTGCAATGTGAAACCACCAGATCTGATTGGGATGGAGTCATGATCATCTGCGCTCTTAGGGTTCCTCAAGAGTTCTTTGGATGGTTAATAGTTCTACCATTTATTTAAAAAAGGGTTTTCACTTACATTGACAAAAGCAAGTGACGAGTCACTCATGTTGCTTGTAGTTCTTCTTGGGCATGGCTTGTCCAGTATTGTTTTGGGTTTTTTTTTTTTTTTTTACCTCCACCAACTTTGTTGGAGGAGGTTATGTTTTCACCTCCCTTTTTTTTCCCAACGCAACTCAAAAAGTAGTGAACGGAGTTTGATGAAATTTGGAAGAAAGGTGAGCCATGGGCCAAGGAACAATTGATTAGATTTTGATGCAAATCCAGATATGTTTGAGGATCCAGGACTTTTTTTTTTTTGTCTGTTCCCAATGTAACTCAAAAACTAGTGAATGGATTTGGATGAAATTTAGTGGACAGCTTTAGTATTACCCTAGGTTCAAGTGATTTGATTTTGATGTTGATAGCGTGTGGCTTGGCGGAGGTATGCACGCTACTGAGTGCCCTTCTAGTGTTTAAGCATTTCCAATGAGAACCTGGAGTAGCCACAGTGTCATTGCTTCTAACTATTTAGTAGTTAATACTGTACTAATCAGTGTGAAATTTGGTTGTTTTTGATTTGTGTTACATTCTCTGCCTCATACTACCTTCGTTCTTTGATTAGATTTGCAAAGTAAGTTAATTGTAGTAGCTGCGTACCCTCACCAGAGGCATGTCTTCATACGTTTCATGAGAGGTTGTATGTAACAGGATAAGACGAAATCACAGTTGTAAGTTTTTCTTTCATTTTTATGTGCCAAACAATAAATGGGAACTAATTGAAGAAGAAAAAGAAGACGACGACTTTGTCACATGCACAGTCAAGCGCAGTGAAATGTCTCCTCTGCAGTTAACCCATCTGAAGCACGCACAAGTGAGCAATAACCATATACACATACCCAGAGCAGTGGGCAGCTATGCTACAGCGCCCGGGGAGCAGTTGGGGGTTAAGTGCCTTGCTCAAGGGCACCTCAGCCCAACCTTCAGGCTACCTGTTAACCTAACCTGCATGTCTTTGAATTGTGGGGGAAACCGGAGCACCCGGAGGAAACTCGCGCAAAATCCACACAGAAAGGCCCCCATCAGCCACTGGGCTCGAACCCAGAACTTTCTTGCCGTGAGGCAACAGTGCTAACCATGACACCACCATACTGCCCACCTTGCAGGTGGGAACTAAAGTTGTGAGCAAGAACTGAAGAAACGTTGTACCATTGGATTGGTCCAAGGAATCATTTGAGCCAGTCCTTGTTGCTTTGCCCCAACAACCCTTTGTTGTAGGGTTCAACATTGGACTTCTCCCTAAACTCTTCCCCCAGTGCCCACTATGGTACCTCTAAAAGAGGCAACTTTACAGCTCATGTATCAGTGGTTGAATCTTTTGTTTTGTCCAGATAATAATGGTTAAATCAAGATGTATCTGACGATAGTCAAAGGCAAGTTTCTTGAGCATGGATCTGCTGCTGTAATCTTCAAGACTCCTGAGGTCCTGTTGCTCGTCCCAGGTCTTTTATCCACAATCAAAACACATCATACTGAACATCCCTGAAGACACTCAGTACTGTTGGTCTTTATAATTCTACACCTGTATATTTACTCTAATAATTTATGATTGAAAATCACTCTATCCTTTGTCACTCAGAAGAGGATGGGTTCCCTTTGGAGTCACGGTTCCTTCCTCATGTTATCTCAAGGAGCTTTTGCTCGCCACTGTCTGTAGATTTGATTGCACCTGAAGCAGGTTGTTGAGATTCGTGTTCTTGTTTCTTTAGTACTTCTTGTGTTCACAAATTAAATTAACCCAGTCTTGCGGGGCAGGTTGGTCAAGTGGACATCTACGTATGGGGAATGCTTTCGGGATGGGGCTTGCTGGGGGAAAAAAATGGGGTGCAGTCAATGCTGAAGCATTGCTGTTTGTTATTGGTACATGTAGGTTATTAGAACATGACTGCAGGCAACCAGTTTTCATCCAAAGGAATTACCTTGATGAAGTTTGGAGAATGGTGTTGTCTGCATTCTTACATAGTTGCACCTCAAAGCGTTGATTCTACTTCCACTTGGAACCATCTGTTCTTGGGTTTTTCATAGAACCTTAAAGGGTTCCCAAAGATATCTTGCCCCAGGAACCCATGCAAGTCCAAGACTTTGGAAAAACCTTGAGTTTTAAGGTACAGATCCTTCTTGCAGGTGGAGTACTCTCAAAGGAACCACTTCCTTTTGAGAGGCATGTAATTGTAATTAAGGTTCATAAAAGGATCTTAAATCGTACCTCAGGAAACCAAAAGTTTATCCTGAAGCATACTTTCTCCAGCTCCTTGAAAGTGCTGCACAATAAGCTTGGATTTTTGATTTGCCAGATCACTTTAATGCATCAAGGTTCAGTAAGATGGAGGGGGTTGGTGGAGGTTGGACTGGACAAGATCACAGCTATTTTTAGGACTTGCTGTCGGTGATTACTGTAATCTTGGCACTCAGATCTAATCTGATGAAGACTTGGTCCAGGCTCTGGTTGCATCTGTTCTCTTATTGATTACATTTGGCTAGTTTTTCAACAAAGTTGGCTAGTTTATCTGTGAATCTGCCCCCTACACACCTTCTACTACCTCCTCTTCCCATCAGGATCTACCGCATTCTCAGATTCTACCCAGAAATCTCTCACTGTCTGTTTATCTGCAATGAGGAGGTAGCTCTCTTTACTTGGCCTGCCTTCCGGTACTATTTTTGTCTTCCATTTGGAAAACTGTAACTTGCCTTTTTCCTCTCTCTCTCTCTCTCTCTCTCTCTCTCTCTCTCTCTCTCCATGTGGATTGCTCTCAACGAATCTTGCTATCTCTCGTCGTCTTTCTCACACCATGATGAACATGATCCTCCAGGCAAAACCAGTTTTGATTGATATTTAATCAGTGGTGTTGATCAGTGACTTGCAAGGTGGAAAATGCAGCTGTTATTGTCATCATTTTTCCAAACCTTTGGCACCATGTAACTGGAACATTTTTGTCCATCAGTTTCCGGTCCTGCATCGAGTTGCATGGTTTTCGGTACCTGCTTAAGATCAACAACCAAGAGACCTACTTGTGCTTGAGGGAGGTGTGGCTAGCTGCTTAGTTTGGAGCTGATTGATCACCCATACACTCTTAGAAGAGAGTCAAGGGTTCCTAGCTTTCTAAAAGGGATTCATTTGGGAACCGTGCCAGACCGAGGAACCCTTTGTGATAAGGGGACAAGCTCGGGAACCAGTTAGAGTTCTTGGTTTAAAATTTCTTGTGTACCTCACCACCATAAATACCAACACGAATAACCTAGTTGTTGTTTCCTTTTGGGGGAAGCAAAAATGTACCTTTGTTTCATTAGTAGCTTATCCGTCCGACAGGTGATGAGTTTACGCCATCATGTGTTGTCCGTCGTCTGTCCAACGTCGTCCACGTTTCATGAAAATCGCTTCTTCTCTCTTGATTCTTCACCGATTTTGATCCTTTCTGGCATGAGGGTAGGGGTACCTAGGGTGCATATAACTTCTACCCAGATTTGCTTCATTACAATTATTAATGAAGTTATGGACTAATTAAGCCTTAATGAGCAGTTCAACAAAAATCACTTCTTCTCGGTCAATTCCTCGCCGTTTTGGATTCTTTCTGGTAAATAGAGAAAGATTTATTCCTTGGGTGGATATCACTTCTATATATAGCTTGTATATCGTGTATATAGCTTGCAACATTTATTGCGCCCATAAGGTTGGCCCACTTTAGATTGTTCCTTCTGGACTTGACGGGGCCAGAGTGAGCTACGCCCTCATTGCCGGTCTCATTACAAACTTCATGTTTATTTTTACAGAAACATAGCCAAAATGACCAGAAGTACTTTTATTAATTTTCTGATCAAATGGTACAACAATTTTTATTTGGTGGTTTTGTTAACAGTTGGTTGTTATCCAGTTATCAGTTATGCTATTGAAAGTTAAAAACTAAAACCCTAGGCGCACTTGGTACCTGATTTGTTTTTGCTTATGAACAAGCAGCAGGGAAAAAAAAAAGTCCTTTACAGGCATCACAAATTTCTTGAGGGGTGTTCACACGGCACATGTTTGCATCGATGCTGCACCGATGTATTTTGTTGCGATATATCTTACACCGGTGTAAATTTTGTGGAGCGTTCACACGTCACAAACCTGCTTACTAGAGAGAAGCGTGTTAGCGCCGGTGCAGCCCCACTTGCGTTCACACGGCAGTTTTTGCGACCGTGCTATACAATAGTAATAATGCGGAAATGAAATATGCGCATGCGTGAAAATGTACTTCCTTTTCCCGGTTGCCATGGCATCACCAAGCGCCGGGAAAACAACGTGGATGAAGACACCAGTGTTGCCAGATACTGCTGACGTTTTCCAGCCCAAAATATGTTCAAATCCGCCAAAATGCACTTAAAACCGCCCAATCTGGCAACACTGGAAGACTGGAAGTTCTTCCAGTCTTGGAAGTTCCAACAGAACTTCCAAGACTGGAAGTTCTGTTGTTGTTGATATTCGCCATTTTAGAAGCGCAAAATACCAGGATGCAAATTATGCAATGCCCGTATGTAATCAACTCTCCTCACGCGTAGCGAGTCTACCCCGTAGCGTTCAGACGTCCCATTTTATATTGGTGCTGCCCCGCAAACTAGCGTTTACTCCAGAGTAAATTTCTTAAGCCACCTCCCGAGCAGGGTTAGATTTGCACCGGTTTAAGCAGCTTTCAGGGGCTACGCCGGTATAACTTTGTACCGTGTGAACGCTCTAGCGGGGCAGCCCCGGTGCTACACCGGAGTAAAAGTTGCCGTGTGAACACCCCTTTGTTCTTGGCCTTGAGAAGTAGTTTTCATTCAAAGACGAAATGCCATACTTGACTTGATGAACTGGTCTGCAGAACAAGACTGTAAGTCATTGTTTTGCCTTATTGCTCTGTTCGTCCATGTGTGTTGGATATTTATACACTTTCCCTGCCTGAACACACCCGTTTTAACCTTGTTAAGAGTCGAACATCAAAGATGTATCCGAGCAAGAAAGCACTAACGTGTGCTGCTGGGAACTGTGATAGGGAAACACCAGCAAATCTCCAGCAGAGCGGTGCATTAGGAGCTCGGAATGAGATTTGCCAAACAGTGACAGGCTTGGAGAGATGGAGGGGGTCGGGGAAGGCTGGAACGACAGCATGGTTATTTTTAGCACTCGCTCTTTGTGGGTGATTACAGTAATCTCAGCACTCGGATCTAATCCGATGACTTAATCCAGGCTCATGCCGTGTCCTCTGTTTTATTGATTCCACCCTAGCTGGCTAGTTTATTCACAAAACTGTCCCTTTCTCCATTTTCTACCCAGAGATCTCTCAAAATCCTGTTCAGTATCTGTAATGAGGAACTGCTTCACACTGCTTCCTGCCTTCCCTCTGCTATTTTTGTCTTCTGTTGGTTGCAAAACTACAAAAAAAAGAAAAAAAAACCTCCCACCATCCATCTCGATCACTCGCCATCTCTTCACAGTTCCTATTTCTTTCTTTAGGTCTTGCTTTGCTTTAAACCTGCATCTTCTCTTCTCTCCTGCTCGCATGCTAAGATGGCTCTCGTCCCTACGAGTGTCTCCCAGTTCCGATGTTGATGCACTTTATTTTCATAGTGTGGAAGCGAGAAGACAATAAAGCGGACACGGAAGCCTCGGAGGGAATCCCATTTCGGGGGAATGACTCTCATCAGCGTAGTGATCTGAGGGGATTCCTGTAACTGACTGTGTAGGAGGATGCCGCAGTGATGCTGCTGTTTCATTTCGACATGCGAAGGAGGCTCTAACTGGATTTTCCTCTCTCAGTACAAAAACTATCGAGCTGTGGAAATAGCTTCGTCGCAGACTTGAGCATTCCCAACCGTCCGACCCCCCCACACACACACAACCTTCACTCTGCGTTCTCCTGTTTTTCTTTTCCTTCTTCTCATCTTGGGTAAAGCTGCATCGTAAGAAGAACTTTTTAAGTTTAAGCCCTTGTTTCATGACTAGCGCTGATGATGTATGGATTCCTAACATTTATGGTTGAATAAAACCGTTGGTCTTTACACTTTTTGTCCTTAAACGGTATGTAAGGCTACGGTCACACACACCCCTTTTCCACCAAATCAGTTCCAGGGCTGGTTCGGGGCCAGTGCTGGTGCTGGTTCACAACTCGTTCAACTTGCGAGCCAGCTGAGAACCAGTTTGCTTTTCCATAGCTCGCGGTGCTAAGGGAAGCCACGTCATTACGTCGCTGTATACGTCATTACGTCGCTGTATACGTCAGTTACGTCGCTACGTTTGCATAAACCTTGGCGCAAATATCGAAGCAAAAACAATGCAGAAGAAGCAGCAGCAGCAACAATAATAATAATAATAATAATGGATGACTTCACGTTTGTACAGCTGCTGCTTCTCGTCGCTTAAAAATGGCGATCTTTCACGGTCTTGTTATTGTTGTTGGTCTTAACAACTCCGGCCCCCCCCGCTGACGTAAGCAGTTCTTTCCTCTGGCCCAGCAGAGAGTTGGTGCTAGCCTGGAACCGGTTTTTCTGGCCCCAGTTCTTTGTCAGTGGAAACAGAAAACCCGGTTCCAAACTAAGCACTGGCCCCGAACCAGCCCTGGAACTGCTTTGGTGGAAAAGGGGCAACAGCAGCTCGCGATGGGTTGGCGAATACTCGGTGATGAAAAATTGGTAGCGTCACCACCAATCGTGCAATGCACGGTGAATGTTCTCTGAGCATCGCGAGTTATTTTTTGGTGCGTCTCTGCATCATGAGTGGCCAGAAACGTCGTGAAAACTTTCAAGTGCATGATTTGAAATTTGGTGGCGATGTTTGTTTGTTTTCGTCACCAAAGTAATAATAATAAGTTAAATTTATATAGCGCCTTTCAAGAAACCCAAGGACGCTTTACAATAGTAGACAAAGAAAGAAAATAAATAAATAAATAAAAAGTAAAAAGTCCACCAAGTAGGGGTCAGGATGTAATTCCCGTGGTGTAGCAGCCATAGTCCCATCAAAAGGCGCACGAAAACAAGTCCCACATCTCCAGCAGCAACGCCGTCAGCAACATCGCTCAGAACATCACGCCATGGATCCGCAAAACGAGCAAAGAAGCTCTGCCACGCAAAGCGCTGGTGTGTCCCAAACCGCCTGCACAGCCGCCGCGACACCAACAAGCAACATCGCTCGGAACATCACGCCAAGATGGGTTTGGGAACACTTCCCAAAGCTCAGGAAAGCATCGCCACCAAACGCCTTCGTGTGACCCTAGCCTAAAGTGCGTCCATCGTCGCTGAGTTTCATGTGGGAGAGATCCTGGATGAGCAACCTGGATGTTCACTACATTCAAATGTCTAAGGGCACTTTCAAATCAGAGTGAAGTTGTTTGGTTTGAAGCTCGGAATAGTTAAATAATGTTGACTGAACTCTTTCATTCATTGGTCAGAAATTCCTAAAGTAAACGATTCAATAAATTCTCTGACGGCTAACAAGCTGTTGACGCCATGGTTACGATTCTCAGTGTGCTGGTTGAAAATTAACGTGTCTAAATTTTTAACTCATCTGTCCAGAAGGCCGATGATCTGTTTCCATGGCGTGGCATTCGTTGTCCACAATTCAGTTAAATCGTATCTCCTTCGTCAGTTCTTCACGGATTTCTGTTCCGATTGTTTTGTTTGAAAGAACTCTTCACTCCGCACAAAACTTGGTGGTTGTCACATTTTTTGCTAATGAGTTACTAATTAGGCCAAATTAACGAATTTTCCAAGCCTCTCACTAGAAATGGTATCTCCTCTCTGATTTCTCATCCGGTTCCAGTTCTGTTTGATGTTTTGGTCGTCATGGTTGTTTTGACGGCAGGCCAGATGAGCTCCTACGTCCTTGACGTTCTGGTGGTGAAATTTCAGACATAAACACTTTATCAGAGGGGAAACGTTGAGTCCCAGTGGTTCAGTATGGATTCCAGTCTTGCTGCACCACCTGTGTGCTAGCTAGCTAAATTATTTGTCTCCGATAGTTATTAGCTAGTTTCTCCGCTAGGTAGCTATTGAAGGCTATTTGTTAACAGTGAACTTCTTTTCCTTGGTTGCTTTTCACATGTAGGCTCCGGTTCGGTGTTCCTTAATTCTTGAGGCACATTAAGACATACGTTAGGCCCTGGTCACACTACAGCTCACGATGGGTTTGTTAGCATCACCACCAATCGTGCGATGCACAGCGAATGTTCTCCGAGCTTCACGAGTTGGTGTTTGGTGTGTCTCCGCCTTGTGAGTGGCCAAAAATGTCACGGAAACTTTCAGTACATGCTTTGAAATTTGGTGGTGATGTTTGTTTTCGTCGCCAAACTAAGCAGCGAATCCTCACAGATGGGTTTGGGAACATCGCCACCAAACACCTCGTTTTCATCAATAACCCGTTGCAAAGCATCGCGAGCTGTAGTCTGGCCATAGCCTAATAAAATGGATTATAAAATGAAGTTATAATTTGTGGTTGCCTAGCAACAGTGTTGACTCGAAGCGGCAGTGTGTTAACCTTCGTATGATGAAATCACAAATTAAGAAGAAGAATATGAAGAAGCCTTTATTTGTCACGTTTACATTACAGCACAGTGAAATTCTTTTCTTAGGAAGCTGGGGTCAGAGCGCAGGGTTCGCCATGATACAGCGCCCCCTGGAGGAGCGAGGGTTAAGAGCCTTGCTCAAGGGCCGAAGTTTGGCGATGCTGGGTCTTGAACCCCCAACCTTCAGATCGGTAACCCAGAGCCTCTGGAGAGCAGCGTGTCATTTTGTTCAAGCACATTTTATTTTATTTTTTTAATTTGTTTTTTTTAAATAGTTTTCTCAAGAAAGTTTTAAGTGTCCGAATATCAGAATTATTGGCGCTCTTGGTAAAGTTAGATTGGTTAGTTAGCTTAAATACTAAAAATATGAACCCTTGAAATAGAGTTATTCTAAGAAAATTAAAAAAAAGATTTTAAAACAAAACCACGAGTCATAATTATTGGCCCCCTAGAACAAAACTGAATAACACCATCCGTTATCCATAGCCGCTTATCCTGTACAGGGTCGCGGGTGAGCTGGAGCCTATCCCAGCTGACTACGGGCGAAAGGCGGGGTACACCCTGGACAAGTCGCCAGGTCATCACAGGGCTGACACATCGACACAGACAACCATTCACACTCACATTCACACCTACGCTCAATTTAGAGTCACCAGTTAACCCAACAGTGTTGGGCACGTTACTTTCAAAAAGTAATTAGTTATAGTTACTAGTTACTTTTCCCAAAAAGTAACTGAGTTAGTAACGGAGTTACTTTGTCATAAAAGTAACTAATTACCAGGGAAAGTAATTATTCCGTTACATTTTGTTCCCCCTCAAAAAAAAAATCAAATTCAATTAGTGTAATCATAATAAAAGTGAATGTTAAATGTGTTTAATGACTGAAATGGACACTTAACAGAACCAGTTAGTAACGTTATCTACACTATATTAATATTTTTGTGGGACAATGTGAGATAAGACATCTATCAAATGTAATATATTTTTGCAGTTATTAAAATTATGTTACTAATTACTGGCCACTGACGAGGACAAACGCTTTGCTCCTCGACATAATGTGCATTGCACGTAAACACTCTTGCCTTTTATTTCAAGTAATGAAAAGTAATGGCTGTATTTCCAGTGTGAAAGCGCAGTGCTGGGCTGACCGCTCGCCATCGCTGGGTCTTCTGATTGAAAGAGCGCGCAGTAGTGCAGTAGGCGTGGCCTACCTACATATGTTGTCCAAATCTACTCTGATTGGCTTACTGTGCCGTTGTCTCGCGTCTCCCCGCCCCACACTAAAGCAGAGGAAAGAAAGGCTGAACGAGCAGCGTGCCAGATGAGAACAGCTTTAATAAAGTAACGCATAGTATTTTATTGTAAGTAACGGGAACGGCGTTATAACGATGTAAAAAGTAATTAGTTAGATTACTCGTTACTAAAAAAAGTAACGCCGTTAGTAACGCCGTTTATTCTAACGCCGTTATTCCCATCACTGGTCATCACAGGGCTGACACATAGACACAGACAACCATTCACACTCACATTCACACCTACGCTCAATTTAGAGTCACCAGTTAACCTAACCTGCATGTCTTTGGACTGTGGGGGAAACCGGAGCACCCGGAGGAAACCCACGCGGACACGGGGAGAACATGCAAACTCCGCACAGAAAGGCCCTCGCCGGCCCCGGGGCTCGAACCCGGACCTTCTTGCTTCGTGCCGCCCGCATGAATAACACATAACCACAAAGACGTTTTTACCAACATGCGAATAATTCAGGACATTCTGTTCGATGATGATGTATAATGTATAATTCTCATTCTCTCGGTATGGACGTGCCCTCATATGTTCTAGTTTTATTTCTGTATGATGTTATCAATCACCAATTTGGCAATTTACCAGTAACCGGTTTCGGACTAGTACATTAGCTGATAGACTTACGAGCTTTAAACTTGTTTGTAAATAGCTCAGCGCTCAGTGTTTGTGTCCAGGGGAAATCCGTGTTAAACTCCTCTGCACGCTCTGACGTCAGCCAGCACCCGGGCTTCACACAGGCGGGCGTTAAATTTAGCTCTCCTCGGCTGATGACGGAGGGGATTTCATCTGATTTGTAAGCAATCTGAGCGCTTCCTCCACTCCGCTGTGTTTGTTAACAGAGGACGGATGAGTGACGGATGAGTTAATGTGTCTGCTGCAGTGCTGCTGGCTTTCGGTCTCACACCTGAGACTCTCCGCCTGACTCGATCGTCCACGCCAACCTGGAAACGAGAGTCAGAGTCTCGAAATCTCGTTAGCTGTTCAGGGTTTCACATCATCCTGATTTTCAGGATCAGATTAACAAGCTTGTCTCGCTTGTGGAAAAAGTCTCGTCATGAGTTGTTGGTGGTTTTTTTTTTTTCCTGTTCTGTTCTTGTTATTTCTGCAACATGTCGCTGAAGAACAAGCGAGTCAGTGGTTTGTAAACGGACATCTTGGCATCATTTCATTGTGAGGAAATGCAGGAGAGTACCTTAGTATTTAAGGTTGTGCTGTTTTTTTGCCGAGCGTGGTGTTCTCGCTCTGCTTCCGAGCAATCAACGAGCACTTCCAGCCTTAACGCCCGGTCACACAGCACTCCGTGTCTATATCACGTACAAAAAGATACAAAAATCTGGTGGACGTGGTCGTAAGTGGTAATTTTTGGTCAATTTTGGCTTTGCCGTGCTTTGTACGGGGTATGGCCGTCGGCGGCTGTTTCACTGCTGCAGCACTGCCTAAGCACAGCTAACCAAGTCCAGCCACGTGTAAGGCTAAAATTGGTTCGCACGTGTTCGAACGCAGGGAAAAAAAGCGACAAGTTACCACGGATAACCGCGGCCTCATCGCGTCTGTAGCACTGCCGATCACGTGTTGAGCGCGGACGTAAAACGGGCACTGCCAAATCACGGGTAACCGCGGCTCAGCGTCGTTGGAAGAGCGGCTTGCTGCGCATATAAAAGCGGTCGCGCACGGCTGTGTGCAGGGCTGGTTTCAGTCTCTGCACAATTTCATCGTACATCGCAGGAGGCATCCTCATAAAGTTCTGAAAGGCTCTTGGATCTTCGTTACGCAGCTCGACCATGAGATGGTCGTAAAGCCCAAGCTGAGGTCTCCTCGCAATCCAGTCACGCACCCAGATGTTCCGTACCACCCTCCTCCTCCTCCTCCTCCTCCTTCTTCTTCTCTCAGCAAGGATATGTTGAGCCTGTATCAGTTGGTTCTGTTGGTGCTGGAGCATTAAGATGAGGACATCACAGCGTTGAGGGTTCATGTTCACCCCTTGACATCTAGACTGCAAGTGCCGAGGTCTCAGAAAATTACGGTATTTATACATGCCGCAAATCAGAAGTGATGCAGAAGTGATTAGACAGTGATCAATCGAATTTAGAACTTGTTTGAGACGTCGTTTAACGGGCTTAGACAGTGCTATGTACGCGGAAAAATCCATTTCTCAGTGATAAGCCGCTAAACACACGCTATATCCCGTGATACCAACGCGTAACACCCGTCCGATGACCGTGCTCTGCCCGTGATAGACCGCCAAACTTTCGCGTCTTACCACGTCTCCCCAAGTTTCAATAACGGCCGGGACACTGATTATCACGTGTTTTTCACGTGTTGCACGTCTTTACCACGTGTGCCGGCCGTGGTTGTCCGCGGTCTAAAGTTTTGAGCAGTCCAAAACTTTTTGCCACGTCCGACGCCGTTCCGATTTTCCCCTGCGTCCTGTCACGTCTGTATATCGACTGTAACACGTCTTAACTTCGACATCAACACGAACAACATCGTCTGCTTCACGGGAGAGCACTTTTTGACGGGTTTTGGCCGTGATAAAGCCGTAAAGCGCTGTGTGACCGGGCCTTTACCTGTTGCTTTTTTCTTTTTAGTTTAATTACATAGAGTGAGAAACCGAACGAATCAAAAGTATCAAATTCAAAATGAATAAGCAGAATAATATGTCTGAAAGCTCTGATACAGTCACAGAAAGGTTGCAAGTTCAAATCCCAGGATTTCAAGAAACCTGGTCTCAGTCACAGCCTAGATTGGAATCATTCTCAGGAATTGTACTCGATATAACTAATTGCCGTGACTCACCCGATGCCACGTTCACAGCTAAATTGCTTTTACGGAGGTTATTGGGTTTGTAGCGCTCCCATCGTCGGAGTTCTGATTGAACCGTGCCGCGGTGTGGCTCTGCCTCGTTATTTATCTTCAGCCTTGTTTTGGAGCGGGTTGGAGTTTTCTCCTGCGATATCCAGCTGAGTTTAGTGGAGTGACGGTGGAGAAGGGAGAGCAGGAAGAAGGGTGCGGAGACGGTGCCAGATGTGGCAGTAGGTTAGCGGTGGAGGAGCTGCAGGGACACGCCGCAGCCAAATGGGGCAAACACACAGCAGTCGCGTTCGGCATTAGAAGGATAAGTGTGTCAGAGATGAAGCGTTTACTTCATACCCATTTTGGTGAAACGTTGAGAGATGTTTCAC
The DNA here is from genome assembly GCF_027579695.1 of Neoarius graeffei. Classification (NCBI taxonomy): domain Eukaryota; kingdom Metazoa; phylum Chordata; class Actinopteri; order Siluriformes; family Ariidae; genus Neoarius; species Neoarius graeffei. The sequence continues at coordinate 8,805,963 of NC_083584.1, forward strand.
TCCGACAGTCGGCCTTTTCTCCACCTGGAACCGCCCACTACTTATGAATATTCGTGCATTCATTAATTCAAAGCAGCCCTTCGTTAATAATCAAGATCTAGTCTTTAATAACCTGCTGCTGTTTCGAGCCAGAGCGGATATTTACTGATTCATGATTAGCTCATCTGTCCAGAAGGCCAATTGGCGTGGCGTCCGTCGTCCACAATTCAGTTAAATCGTATCTCCTCCGTCAGTTCTCCACGGATTTCCATTCCGATTGTTTTGTTTGAAAGAACTCATCACGCCACACAAAACTTGGTCGTTGTTTTGTTAAATTTTTCTGCTAACGAGTTCCTAATTAGGCCACATCAACAAATTTTCCAGGTCTCTCACTGGAACTGTATCTCCTCTCTGATTTCTCATCCGATTCCAGTTCGGATCGATGTTTTGGGTCGATCTTCCCTCGAGGAGCAAAATTTAGTCCTTTTGTTGACGTTCCTGTTGTAAACAGTTAGTCGTGGAGGTCGGTCCTCTCTCTCTCACATCGTCACATTTCAGTTCTGGTTGATGTTTTGGTCGTCATGGTTGTTTTGATGGCAGGCCAGATGAGCTCCTACGTCCTTGACGTTCTGGTTCAGATCATTCAGCCACGCCCATTCGTACTGACCGTTTTCCTGCCGTCCTGAGAAAGATATGATGTCAGCAGATCACTAAACACTTCAAAATGAACTTGATCCAGAGATCATGGTCAGTTTTGGGGAACGGAGGAAGGACTTATGTGTCGCTTCACAGCAGTATGGTTTCTTTCGAAGTTCACGAATGCTACCTGTGGCAGAGCGTAAACTCGTCAGTCCTTTGAAATTAGCGTCCGAAGTTCCAGCTTCATCTCCGTCTGTTCCAAAGTGCTGACGCTATGTGGAGACTCCGTCCATAAATGTGACATAGATGTAAACATCTCCTTGAAAGAAGAAAAACTTCATGTTGACAACCAGACACGTGTGTAAGTTGTTACTATAGAAACAACCGCCGCAACTTATAACGTGATGTGCGAGCAACAGTTGTTTAAAAATGTTCCGTGTCCTGAAATTCGAGAAGCGTGTTTTATTTGGTGTGTGATAGGTGATTATTCCTTCTTCTCGCTCTCACAGTGGTGGAGGTGAAGAGCTCGCTGCCCCCAGCCATGCAGAGTCCAGTGGCTGGAGGTGTCGGTGAACAGGGCGGAGGAGGAGGAGGTGGAGGAGGAGGAAGTGGAGGCGGTCCGGTGGACCTGCGTACGGATCCTCGTCTGAGCGCTCTGAGCGTGATGGACCCGGCGCTGAGGGAACAGCAGCTCCAGCATGAACTACTCCTCCTCAAACAGCAGCAGGAGCTTCAGAAGCAGCTTCTGTTCGCCGAGTTCCAGAAACAGCACGAGGTGCTCACACGGCAGCACGAAGTCCAGCTGCAGGAACACCTCAAGGTAAAGAGAGAGGATTCCCACCACGGGAGGCGCTGACGTTTGGGTCGGAGTGGGGGTCCGGGAGAACATCCGGCAGTGTGTGGGTTTTATTCAGGTTTAGTTTTGGGGTAAAACACAGTCAAAGTTTACCCATGTGTGATTAATTAATGAGTTATTAATGAGTTATTTATTATTAGCCAGCTTGACTGGTCATGTGATTTTAATCCAAACCTCAATACATCAGAACTCCTGAATAAAAAGCGATGATGATGATGATGATGATGATGATGATTAGAAGAAACCTTTATGTTAACATTAACCTTTAAATGTTGCAGAGCACATGGTATTTGTAATGTATTAATTCATTTTAAAGATGATTATTAACATTTTAGCATTGTTACATTAACATTTTAGCATTATAATAATTACAAAATAATAAATTATAATAATTATAGTTATAACAAAACATTGTAATAATGTTAATATAACGTTATGTTCACATTTTAACGATTTATTAACATTTTAAAAGCGATTATTATATGTTGCCGTAGCATTCCCGAATCATTACCGGAGTTAGTGAGTAAAATTTTCTCGACCAACATTATTGTAATTAAATTACTGTAGTTTTTTTAAATCCAGTTTAGGTTTCAATAAAAATGATTGTCGCGTGAACAAGAAACGACAGGCTGCAGTGTGTTTACAGAAAGTCATCTAACAATTGGGAGAAATGAATTAATGCACGTCTGAGTGCTCAGAGAGAGAGAGAGAGAGAGAGAGAGTGTGTGTGTGTGTGTGTGTAAACTGTAAACAGTGTTGGTTTGACGTCTGTTTGTGCAGGTAACGTACCAGCATCGTAGCTCAACACATTCCCACTTTCACCTTCTGACCTTTGCCCACAAGCTGTGTGTGTGTGTGTGTGTGTGTGTGTGTGTGTGTGTGTGTGTGTGTGTGTGTGTGTGAGAGCAGCAGCAGCAGGAACTGTTGGCAGCGAAGCGTCAGCAGGAGTTGGAGCAGAAGAGGAAGCTGGAGCAGCAGAGGCACGAGGAGATGGAGAAACAGAGGCTGGAGCAGCAGCTCATCATGCTGCGGAACAAGGAGAAGGGCAAAGAGAGTACGACACACACACACACACACACACACGTCGTTCAGATCCACGGAGCAGGTTACGTCATAAGCGGTGGTCACACAGCTGCAGAACTCATCTGTGTGTGTGAAAGTTTTTGTCCCCGCAGTGTCTCCTCCTGTCCAGGCGTAATTAAATTTGCTGCTCTGTTACACTGCGCTCTGTTTACACTGCGCTCTCATTCACACAGCGGCTTACGGTACACAACAAGCAGCTCCACATTATTCTTATTATCATTATTATTTTACTAATTAGATTCTTCATGGTGCAAAACTGTACAAATACACACACACACAGACAGACAGACAGGAGAGGGAGAGTGTCAGACAGATGAAAGGGAGATAGGGAGAGACAGACAGGAGAGGGAGAGAGTGTCAGACAGACGAGAGAGAGACAGACAGGAGAGAGGGAGAGTGTCAGACAGACGAGAGAGAGACAGACAGGAGAGGGAGACAAGGAGAGTGTCAGACAGATGAAAGAGAGAGATAGGGAGAGACGGATGGGGAGAGAGAGAGAGAAAGGCAGGAGGGAGAGAGGGAGAGTGTCAGACAGATGAGAGAGTGAGTCAGAGAGAGAGAGAGAGAGAGAGAGAGAAAGGCAGGAGAGAGAGGGAGAGTGTCAGACAGACGAGAGAGACAGGAAAGAGGGAGAGTGTCAGACATGAGAGAGTGAGTCAGAGAGAGAGAGAGAGAGAGAGAGAAAGGCAGGAGAGAGAGGGAGAGTGTCAGACAGACGAGAGAGACAGGAAAGAGGGAGAGTGTCAGACAGATGAGAGAGTCAGAGAGACAGACAGGAGAGAGGGAGAGTGTCAGACAGATGAGAGAGAGAGTCAGAGAGACAGACAGGAGAGAGAGAGAGAGAGAGAGAGAGAGGGAGAGAATGTCAGACAGGAGAGGGAGAGTGTCAGACAGATGAAAGGGAGATAGGGAGAGACAGACAGGAGAGGGAGAGAGTGGGAGAGTGTCAGACAGACAAGAGAGAGAGACAGACAGGAGAGAGGGGGAGTGTCAGACAGATGAGAGAGAGACAGACAGGAGAGGGAGACAAGGAGAGTGTCAGACAGATGAAAGAGAGAGATAGGGAGAGACAGATGGGTAGAGAGAAAGAAAGGCAGGAGGGAGAGAGAGGGAGAGTGTCAGACAGATGAGAGAGTGAGTCAGAGAGAGAGAGAGAGAGAGAGAGAAAGGCAGGAGAGAGAGGGAGAGTGTCAGACAGACGAGAGAGACAGGAAAGAGGGAGAGTGTCAGACAGATGAGAGAGAGTCAGAGAGACAGACAGGAGAGAGGGAGAGTGTCAGACAGATGAGAGAGAGAGAGAGTCAGAGAGACAGACAGGAGAGAGGGAGAGTGTCAGATGAGAGAGAGTCAGAGAGAGAAAGGCAGGAGAGAGAGAGAGAGTTAGTACAAGTTACACGTTAATAAAAAGTATAGAAATCATTTCTAACCAGAGTTGATTAAAATGTATTTCAGTTAGAATGAAAACTGGGTGAAGAAAGAAGGATTAAAAGAGGAAACACTTTCCAATCAACATTAAATCACATAATCACATTTCGACAAGAAGAAAAATGAGAAAGAAAGAAAGAAAGAAAGAAAGAAAGAAAGGCAGTTATCAAAGTGGAGGAAAGCAAAGCACTGGAGAGAAAATAATATTTAAAAAGGAGGAAATAAGAAAAAAAAATTCACCTACCATTGATTAAAATGTCTTCCTTTGAAAACCAAAACTAGAAAAAAGAAAAAAAAATTGAAACGATTTCCAACCAACATGGAGTTAATTTCTTCTTTTGAGGAGGAAAAAAAAAGAAATTTCTAATCAACATCAATTAATTCCAGAAGGAAAGCTGCGAGAGAGAGAATTGTTTGGTCTGTTTGACATTAAACTGGGGGAGAAAATGAAGAATTGATGGAGGAAACTAAAGTAAGAATAAATAAATGTCGAGGATGAGGTCCAGTGCGCCGTGATATCTGATGTCCAATCAGCTGCCTGTTGCTCTGGAGCTTTTCATTAAAGGTGCGAAGCCACTGGTTTGATGTTTTTATATTTTTGTTAATTACATGATTGTATTATTTTATTCATTGTTTTTAATTTGCATGTGATCTTTGCTCATGAGGAGAGAAGAGGCCCGCCCCTTTATTGTTCTTATTAAAGAGAATTGTGTTAATGTGTTAAATATCGAATAACTGTTAGCTTTCCATCAGACTGGGTCGAGTATTAGGGGTCCAAGCGTCAAAGTTGTTCATTGTATTTTTGTTGTTGTTATTAGATCTATATTTTTATACATGCTGTGGGATTCCGTGCTTTTTTTTTCTGAAATTCAGCCCAATAACTCGGCACGGATGGAAACCGTCTTCTCACTAATTTTTGGGTGTGACCCTTGAACACTCTAACACCACCAAGAGGCCATACTCGAACACATTTCTGCTCATAACCGATCCACACGTCACACAGTTGCTATTCCAGTTTCCTTTTTCTTCCTCCACATCATAATACACTTTGGCTTGGCTCCAGACAGGAAGTGAGCCTGTATCTCAGCAGTGCTTTGGTGTCTTACCGACGATCTAAAGCTCTGGCTGTTGTTACTCCTCCACTAGATTGCGCTGTAATATATATAACATAACCTCTAAGTCTGGAGTTGAAACAAAACATTTTTAAAATCTTCATGATTTCAAAAACACCCATCAAATTTGGTTCGCGTTCCATTTTCGTTTGGTTTCCTGATGAAACCTGGAACACGTTTTTGGCTTGTCACGTTGCACAGTGCTTGGACCCCTGATTAATCCCTTCCAGCTGTAAATTATGCTTTTTATTACTTTGTATTTGTATGTAGATTTTCGTTTGCGTTGTTGGTGGTGGTGGTGGTGTATCTGCAGACCAGAAAACACCTTTTGATAACAGCTTTTATACTCGACAGAACCCTCAGCATACAGGAAAAAAGTACCCTTGTATAAAAACCGTGCTCTGATTGGTCTGTCTTTTATGCGTTTGCTCAGGGATTCCTGCTTTTATTCACATTCTGGGCTCAATTTGTTTTTCAGGTGCCATCGCCAGCACCGAGGTCAAACTGAAACTCCAGGAGTTCCTGCTGAGCAAAAAGGACTCCCCCTCTGGTGGGCTCAACCATTCCTTCCCACAGAAGTGCTGGTGAGGGGCGTGTTCCAGACTCTTGTAACACTTTAGCATAATGGTTTTTTTTTCTTCTTTTTTCCTTCCTGGTGGAAATGCATTGGTTTTGGGGTGATTGGAGTGATTTAGGGTGTTGGGGGATTGAGGTGATTTGGGTGTTGGGGGACTGGAGTGTTGGGGGATTGGAGTGTTGGGAGTGTTGATGTTGGGGATGGGAGTGTTGGGGGACTGGAGTGTTGGGGGATTGGAGTGTTGGGAGTGTTGATGTTGGGGGATTTGAGTGTTGGGGATTTGAGTGTTCGGGGATTGGACTGTTGGGAGTGTTGATGTTGAGGATTGGAGTGTTGGGAGTGTTGAGTGATTGGAATGTTGGGAGTGTTGATTTTGGGGGATTGGAGTGTTGGGGTGTTGATGTTAGGGATTGGAGTGTTGGGAGTGTTGATGTTGGGGATTGGAGTGTTGGGGTGTTGATGTTAGGGATTGGAGTGTTGGGAGTGTTGATGTTGGGGATTGGAGTGTTGGGGTGTTGATGTTAGGGATTGGAGTGTTGGGAGTGTTGATGTTGGGGATTGGAATGTTGGGAGTGTTGATGTCAGGGATTGTGGTGTTGGGGGCTTGAGTGTTGGGGTGTTGATGTCGGGGATTGGACTGTTGGGAGTGTTGAGTATTGGGGTGCTGGGGAATTGAGTGTTGGGGTGTTGATGTCAGGGATTGGGGTGTTGGGGTGTTGATGTCGGGGATTGGACTGTTGGGAGTGTTGGGGTGTTGATGTCGGGGATTGGACTGTTGGGAGTGTTGAGTGTTGGGATGTTGGGAGTATTGAGTATTGGGGTGTTGGGGGCTTGAGTGTTGGGGTATTGATGTCGGGGATTGGACTGTTGGGGTGTTGGTATTGGGAGTGTTGGGGTGTTGGTGTTGGGGGATTGGGGTGTTGGGGAATTGAGTGTTGGGGTGTTGATGTCGGGGATTGGACTGTTGGGGTGTTGGTGTTGGGGGATTGGGAGTGTTGGGTGTTGGGGATTGAGTGTTGGGGTGTTGCTATTGGGGTGTTGGGAGTGTTGAGTGTTGGGCTGTTGGTGTTGGGGGATTGGGAGTGTTGGGTGTTGGGGATTGAGTGTTGGGGTGTCGATATTGGGGTGTTGGGAGTGTTGAGTGTTGGGCTGTTGGTGTTGGGGGATTGGGAGTGTTGGGCTGTTGGTGTTGGGGGATTGGGAGTGTTGAGTGTTGGGGTGTTGGGGATTGAGTGTTGGGGTGTTGGTGTTGGGGGATTGGGAGTGTTGAGTGTTGGGGATTGAGTGTTGGGGTGTTGATATTGGGGTGTTGGGAGTGTTGAGTGTTGGGCTGTTGGTGTTGGGAGATTGAGCGTTGAGGTGTTGATATTGGGGATTGGGGTGTTGGGGTGAATGAGTGTTAGAAGATGTTGATGTTGGGGTGATTAGAGTGTTGGGGGATTAGGGTGGGGTTTCACTGTGTTGCATGTATAGTAATGTGTGTGTGTGTGTGTGTGTAGGGGTGCTCACCACACGTCCATAGACCAGAGCTCCCCTCCTCAGAGCAACACCCCTGGCACACCCCCTTCTTACAAACTTCCCCCCCTACTGGGATCCTACGAAGGCAAAGATGATTTCCCGCTTCGCAAGACAGGTGAGCGTGTGTGTGTGTGTGTGTGTGTGTGTGTGTGTGTGTTAGTTACTCTCAGTCGAAGCAGGGCGGTAATTAGGGCTCCAGGCTCCACAGTTGGTTGTGTGTGTGTTATTACAGTTTGTCTCTTTACTGTATTAAAGTTTATTATCCAAAGTTTCTTTGTTTTCATCTGAAGCAGTTTGAGTATTAGGGGTCCAAGTGCTGATGGTACAGGAGTTTTATTATTATTATTATTATTATTATTATTATTATTATTACATGCCATGGGAGTCCACAGCAATCCATAAAACCATTCTCACGATTTTTATTAAATAAACAAATCACTAATTCAGCAAAGATTTCTCACCAGTTTTTCAGGTTTATGCCCTGTAAACTCTCTAGCGCCGCCTATGAGTCAAACTTCTACATGTTTTTTTTTTCCTTCTAAGTCCAGAACCGATTGTCACACCATCATCGTTCTCATTTGTTACGATTCGTTACGTGGTGAATAGTCTGAGAGTTGCGAGTGTTTCAAGCTTTCACTGAATTGTGACAAAAAACTGTTTTTCACTCCTCCTCTGCCCGTCCAGCATCGTCTACAGCACAGAGGACCGTACCGTTCTTCATTCAGCTCGCAACTACACTAGTACGAGTTAGACTCGTGAACAAAGTGCAGGGTGGATGGTGTCGCATTCGGACGGTGAATTGTGAAAGTCACGCCTCCCGCATCTGGTCTCGATTGAAGACGCTATGACGGACGTTTATCTCTTGTGTAAGGCAGAGAGACGGAGAAGTACTGAAAGATTTAAAACGTTTTCAGTTCGACTGGGACTCTGTACTGCGTTTAGGGAGAGAAGCGTAACGTTTTATTACACGCTGACTGTCTCAGATTTCCTCACTTCTTCTACGCTAACTCGGAGTGTGACTTGAAGATGCAATCAGTAACAGTCGTAAAAATGTGTAACATAATCTGGGATTTTTTTACCATGGTTCATCTTTGCGAAAGCAGTGTGTGTGTGTGTGAAAGAGAGAGAGCTAGTTTGCTTTAGTCATGTGGGGCGTCTACAGGTGTGAGTCAGTATGAGTCATCAGAGCAACAGCAGACCCAAACTCTTTTTCTCTCTCTCTCTCTCTCTCTCTCTCTCTCTATCTCTATCTCACACACACACACCACACACACACAGGTTATGTTTTTCTCCCATGAATAGCTATCAGCTATATTCCCACACACTCAGAATGAATTTACCAACTTAAAGCCCAACACTCTTTTTTTTTTTTTTTTCTTTATAAATGTTTTCTAGTAAGAAATAAAATGCGCTGCATCACTGTGTCACAGGAAAATAATCAGCGACGGGGGGCTGTGATGAAGCGGAGTAACAGTTCCCACACCGTTCCTACAGCAGCATGTCCTGAGTGTTTTATTCCTCTTCTTCCTCTTCTACACCAGTTTGCCAACACTGATGTTTTTTTTCAGTGAGCTCTTTATCCGTTTATAGTTAACGTTAACGAACGTCCACAAAACCAGTTAAACGTCTTTGCTCGGAAAACTAGCTGTTGCTGTAGAGCCACACCCACTTTATCTTTCACAGGGCAGGGCACGTATGATTGAGGGAGTATCTGATTGATTGGACAAGTGCAGGATACGTTGTAAACATATTTAAACTTTAAAATGAAAATAAAAATGTGTACACAGTGAACTTATCGTGTATACCAGCGAATTCGTGTCCATGACGACCAGACGGTTGACTTGCGCTCGAAAACAGACGTTCTGATTTTAATAAAGCGGCAGTTTTTCTCTCCCTCAGGCTGAAAGTGGAGTGAAGCTCCTTATTACACATTCATCATGTTCCGCTAATGCACACTGAGCCCTTACATAATGTGGCGACATCATACACACACACACACACACACACGTACACAGTTTTTAGCACTTTTACATAATCATCACAATATGTGTGTGTGTGTGTGTGTGTGTTTTTACACTAATGGTAGCTGTCCGTGGTGCTGATTAGTCTGTTGCCTCTTTTAATGATCTCATCATTCACATCTCTCTCTCTCTCTTTCTGTCTCTATATTCTCTCTCTCTCACCCTCTCTCTCTATATATCTTTTTCTCTCTATATTCTCTCTCTCTCTCACCCTCTCTCTATATATATATCTTTCTGTCTATATTCTCTCTCTCACCCTCTCTCTATTTATATCTTTTTCTCTCTATATTCTCTCTCTCACCCTCTCTATATATATCTTTTTCTCTCTATATTCTCTCTCACCCTCTCTCTATATATATCTTTTTCTCTCTATATTCTCTCTCTCACCCTCTCTCTATATATCTTTTTCTCTCTATATTTTCTCTCTCACCCTCTCTCTCTATATATATCTTTCTGTCTATATTCTCTCTCTCTCACCCTCTCTCTCTATATATCTTTTTCTCTCTATATTCTCTCTCTCTCTCTCTCTCTCTCTCTCACCCTCTCTCTATATATATATCTTTGTCTATATTCTCTCTCTCACCCTCTCTCGCTCTACATCTTTTTCTGTCTCTATATTCTCTCTGTCTCACCCTCTCTCGCTCTACATCTTTTTCTGTCTCTATATTCTCTCTCTCTCTCACCCTCTCTCGCTCTATATCTTTTTCTGTCTCTATATTCTCTCTCTCACCCTCTCTCTATATATCTTTTTCTGTCTCTATATTCTCTCTCTCTCTGTCTCTTTCTGTGCCTGTTGTTTTCTCTGTCTGTTCTCTCTCTCTGTGTTTCTCTCTCTCTCTGTGTTTTCTTTCTCTCTCTCTCTCTCTCTCAGCGTCGGAGCCCAATCTGAAGGTCCGTTCGCGGTTAAAACAGAAGGTTGCTGAGAGGAGGAGCAGTCCTCTCCTCCGCCGTAAAGACGGCACCGTTATCAGCACCTTCAAGAAGAGAGCCATTGAGATCTCGGGTGAACACACACACACACACACACACACACACTGATGAGTGATGAGTCCATCACTTGTCCAGCATTGCACACGGGAGAGAACGATGAAATTATCCAAGTCCTTAAATACAGAAATTTGATGGAACAATTCTTTAATTTTTCTTCCAATTATTGAATTTCTGATAGTGTGTAATCTATTGTGTGTGTGTGTGTGTGTGTGTGTGTGTGTACAGTCTCCTCCATGTGCAGCAGCGCCCCTGGCTCCGGCCCCAGCTCCCCCAACAGCTCCAACAGCGCCATCGCCGAGAACGGCTCCAGCGGCTCCGTCCCAAATATCCACGCCGAGGTGAGCTGCACTCGAACACCGCCAACGCTCTCGTACTGTTTGTCAGAAATAAAGACCAAGTTTAAGGATTTGCACATCTTTCAAAAGTCACCGAAGACTAAAAGTGAACTGACATCACTGTAAATCTGCTCTGGACTGACGAGCCCCAGGAACATTTAACAGTTATTCCACAAAATCGAGTCGTACATGAGCTGACAGGCGACGAGGCGCGTAGCACCGAGATTGAGAGGAATAACTGTTTTATTCTCTCCACAGTCACTGGATTTTGAGAAACAGAACATTTTTATTTTTATTTTTTGCAAATTCAGTGAATAAAAACTTTACTCAAAACATCCAACAAAATCATTTCCGCTTAGAATGTAAACAAACCGGTGAAATGGCAGGAGCACTTTGTGGGTGGTGGAAAAGGGCAACTGGACTTGCTTGAAGATTCTTGAAAACGTTTCACCTCTCGTCCGAAAGGCTTCCTCAGTTCTGTCTGACTAATAGGGTGCGTGTGTACAGTCTCCTCCATGTGCAGCAGCGCCCCTGGCTCCGGCCCCTGGCTCCGGCCCCTGGCTCCGGCCCCTGGCTCCGGCCCCTGGCTCCGGCCCCAGCTCCCCCAACAGCTGTTCTGTCTCCCTATTAGTCAGACAGAACTGAGGAAGCCTTTCGGACGAGAGGTGAAACGTTTTCAAGAATCTTCAAGCAAGTCCAGTTGCCCTTTTCTACCACCCACAGTTTACGATGACCTGGGTGATTGAGAATCTTCACAGACAGGAGCACTTTGTGAAAAATGCGATAATAATAATAATTCTTGAAAAAAAGATGCGTTCTTACCATCAGATACTTTCATTCCATGTTTTGTTGCTTTTTTTTGTATTTTCTGGGGTTTTGTTTTCAAGTAAATTTTTTATTTCGTCCTCGGTTGGTTCAGCAACACGCGCCGCCATTTTGTTTTTCTCTACTCACGGTATACGAGCTGATATCCTAGTAGTAGAGTAGCCAATCGGAGCGCGCGATTGCTCATATCCAGTGAATGTAAATAGAATAAAAAGTTTTATTATAAAGCATTATCATTCGACACATTATTCCATTTCCTCATTCAACTAACGACAGGAAAGAAACCAAATCCTGAAGACCAGCTGATGATCGGTTTCCAGTGTTCGGCGCGTCTGGATGAAAGGGTGGAGCGATATGATGAAAATATCATCATGATATTTCTGTAACACACGATGTGTTTAAACAACGTTAACAAACGTTTGATTAGCGAAGCGATGGCTTTAATGACTTTACACGTCTCGGAGGAAGCGGGTATTAACCCTCACCTGGGTGTCACGGATTCCTCGTTCCCATGGCAACAGCATGTACACACTTGTATTTTGGGTTCCGTTTCTTTATTTCTGTTCTGTTGTGTGCACGTTTTCTGTTTTGTTTTGTTTCATCGCGAAGTCTTGCCGAACATTATCCTGCGTTTCAGAACGCCGTGTTTCCGACTTCCTCTTCGTCTGGGTGTCGGAAGGTTTTATGGTTTTGACTCGCACCCGATTTAATAGTTTATGATGATGGGTTTTCCTCGCTTGACGCATTTCAACTCTCGTTATGAACCCTTTTACGAGAAACGTGAGTTTGTTTAATGATTTACCAGCGTGTCGTCCGTGACCTGTGCTGTCCGTGGAGTGGAACCTGGATTTGTTCTCGGCTTTCAGATCCTTCAGGGTTCCTCAGTTCCTCTCAGCTTGATTACATTTTAAGAGCAAATGTTTTGTTTTTTTTTTCCCTGTGGCTCAGGAGATAAGATTTTGTGTGTATGTGGTTGCAGAACGTTTTGTCCAAGGCACACAGGTAGATATAGTAACTCTAATAACGGTGTTGTTAAGAGCGCTTGTTGTGTTGCTCATGCGCTTTTACGTCATTGTTGTCATGGGATTGAGTAATTGTTTGGTTTTGCCAATCTGTTTTATTTCCTGTCTTTGTATTTCCACACCGAGCGCATTTATATTCCTGTGCCTAATCAATCCGCTTTATGACTTTGGGAGGAGGAGGGGGAGGGGGGGGACAGCCCAGTCAATGAAAGCCTGGTGTAAGTGGGGCAATAAATACAGCACGTATCAGACCTGTCAGCTGGCAGTGTTCTGCCTCCCCGTTCGCTCGAGTGCTGATGTTTTCGTATTTCTCTGAACGGCCTACGACATAACCAGGGGCTCATTATTTCCCTCAGTGCCTACGTGTGTGTGTTTTCACTATTCTGTCCAGAAATAGCCAGCGGAGATGTAAAGGGTTACAGCCCCACCGCCACTCTTCCACTCAGACCGTGTGGAGAGCAGAGCGCTGACGTCATCCGCACCGCAAACAGGCCCTGAACTTTTCTTTTCTTTCTTTTCTATTTCTAATTGGACTTTTTTTTCGCAGTGGGATGTTTGTTGAGTCAGAGCCGGAGTGACGTCAGAGCCGAGAGCGCCGAGCAGATCATGCTCAGCGTCTCCGGGGCTGATTCACAGAGACAGAAAAAGAGACGTGTGCTTGAAAAAAAAAAAAAAAAACCAGTGAAAGAATGAATAAGAGCATGCTGCTGAATGGTGGGGTGAAAAAAAAAAGATTGAATGATGGGAATGAATTAGCCTTTTCATTCATCGTCTCGCAAACGCACTCTTCCTCCGTTCCCTCGGCCTCGTTACCGAGATAAATCCAGAGGCAAAAAATCGAAGCAGCGAGCAGGTTCTCTGTTTGCAGAGGAGTTTAATTGGACGTCATATCGAGTTTCGTCATCACCGCTTGGCTTTGCGTCACCGTCGTGGAAAATCTCACATGTACTTCCTACGTCTGTCCTTATTATTATTATTATTATTATTCATCTTCATCATCATCAGTGTGACTAAAACAGAGCTCTTGCTATATTTATGGAATGATGAAGAAATACAAGATCAAAGTGACAAGGTTGATAAAAACAAAAGAAAATGTGGCATTATGTTTATTATTATTATTTGCGAGTGCGATACTCGTGACTGACGCTACGTTCACACTGCAAGGCTTAATGCTCAATTCCGATTTTTTTGTGAGGTCGTTCACATTAACAAATATATGCGACTTGTATGTGATCCTCAGTATGAACGAAAAGCGACCTAAAAGTGTTCCGCATGCGCATTGCAGGATACGACGACGTCACACGCAGTGAGCATGGCCAGTGTTTACGGAAGTAAAACCGCCCGGTTGCGGTATGACCCATCCAATCTAGCTTGAATAGCTGCATCCCCCCAAATGGAAATCAGCTCCCTAACCTCTGCGTCCTTCCATTGAGAAGATTCAGAACCTTCACAGCCCGAAGCGTCCCTCGCATTGATGTCATGCGCAGGGGCGCAGATACGTTTTTTGAACTGGGGGGGACAAAAAACTGGGGGGGACAAAGCTGCCAGCAAACCAACCCCAACCCCGATATGCCTGTCAAACTTGTTGTTAGTAACCATAGCAACCAAGCTCGAGCTCGCAACCTGTGCAGTCTGCGCAGCTCAACCAACCGAATATCAGTCTTTGTTTTGTTTTATGTGAGTTGTTGCAACTATGTATACACTGCTGTGCACCTCAATAAACCGAATGGTAATTAGTCTTTTGATTTTTCCGTGAGGTTTGCCTTATGCAAAGAAAGACAGCATAGACGTTTTTCCTCCCTATAAGTGGGGGGGACCGAGCGAGGTGAATTTAAATCTGGGTGGGACGAGTCCCACCCTCTATCTGCGCCCGTGATTATGCGCCATGTTGTTGTCACTTTTTTTGAGAGACCCGCCGCCTACTTCAGCGCAGATGAGTGACGTTTGTGGCTTGTTGATGACGTGTAAGTCGGATGAATGCGACCTGGCGGTTCAGACTGAAGTCGCATATGAAAAAAGCGGATAGGAATCGGAATTAGGACCACATATCCAAACGGCCTGGGTCGGATTTGAAAAAATCGGATCTGTGTCGTTCATATTGTCAATAAAAGATCGGATACAGGTCACATATGGGTGAAAAGATCAGATTTGAGTCACTTCAGCCTGCAGTGTGAACGTAGCCTGAGGCTTCATTTCCTGGACTAAGATTCCTGAGCTGAAACTCCTGGAGTAAAGTGTCTAGGGATTTGTTTCTGGGATTTAAGTGTCTAGGCTTCAGTTTCTGAACTTTAGTTCCTGGATTTAAATTCCTGAGCTCGAGTCCTGTATTAAAGTCATTGGGCTTTGTTTCCTGGGCTCCAACTGTTGGTCTTAATTTCTTGAATTTTAGATCTTGAGCTTTAATTCCTTGGTTAAAGTCCAAAGGCTTAAGTTGTTCAGCTACAGAACCTGGGCTTACTGTAAGTTCCTGGACTATTTAACAGTTATTCCACCAAATCTCATCGTACATGAGCGGATAGCCAACAAGGCGCGTAGCACCGAGTTGTCTATAATCCATGTACGACGAGATTGAGTGGAATAACTGTTTTATTCTCTCCACATTCACCTGATTTTGAGAAACAGAGCATTTTTATTTTAAATTTTTGCAAATGTGATAAATTACAAATTTTATACAAAACATCAGACAAAATCATTTCCGCTTAGAATGTAAACAAACCAGCGAAATGACAGGAGCAATTTCTGAAAAATGCGATAATAATAATAATTCTTGAAAAATTAAAAAAAAAAAAGTTCTTATTATAAAATACTTTTATTCCATATTTGTTGCTTTTTTTTTGTATTTTTTAGGGTTTTGTTTTCCAGTAGTTTTTATTTCGGCCTCGGTTGGTTCAGCAACACGCTCCGCCATTTTGTTTTTCTCTACTCATGACATATGAGCTGATATCCTCGTAGTAGAGTAACCAATCAGAGCGCATGATTGCTCATATCCAGTGAATGTAGATAGAATACATTTCTTTATCTTAAGTTCCTGGACTTAAATATCCAGATTTACGTTTTTGGGATTTATTTCCTGGTCTTAAATTCCCTGGGTATACAGTGCCTTGCAAAAGTATTTATCCCCCTTGGTGTCTGTCCTGTTTTGTTGCATTACAAGCTAAAATTAAAATGGATGTTTGGAGGGTTAGCACCATTTGATTTATACATGTCTACCACTTTAAAGGTGAAAATATTTTATTTATTGTGACACAAACAATAATTAAGATGAAAAAACAGAAATATAGTGTGCGCATAGGTATTCACCCCCCAGTGTCAATACTTTGTAGAGCCACTTTTTGCTGCAATTCCAGCTGCAAGTCTCTTGGGGTATGTCTCTATTAGCTTAGCACATCTAGCCACTGGGATTGTTGCCCGTTCCTCAAAGCAAAACGGCTCCAACTCCTTCAAGTTAGATGGGCTGCGTTGGTGTACAGCAATCTTCAAGTTATGCCACAGATTCTCAATTGGATTGCGGTCTGGGCTTTGACTCGCCCATTCCAAGACATTTAAATGTTTCCCTTTAAACCACTCCAGTGTAGCTTTAGCAGTATGTTTAGGGTCATTGTCTTGCTAGACTGTGAATCTTCGTCCCAGTCTCAAACCTCTGGCCGACTCAAACAGGTTTTCCTCCAGAATGGCCCTGTATTTAGTGCCATCCATCTTTCCTTCAGTCCTGGCCAGCTTTCTTGTCCCTGCAGATGAATAACATCCCCACAGCATGATGCTGCCACCACCATCCTTCACTGTAGGAATGGTGTTCTCAGGGTTTGTGCCACACATGGCGTTTCCCATGATGGCCAAAAAGTTCAATTTTGGTCTCATTTGACCAGAGAATCTTCTTCCATGTGTTTGGGGAGTCTGCCATATGCTGTTGGGCAAACTCCAAACATGCTTTCTTAAGCAATGACTTTTTTTTTTTTTTTTTCTGGCCACTCTTCCATCAAGCCCCGCCCACTCTGTGGCGCGTACAGCTTAAAGTGGTCCTATGGACAGATACTCCCATCTCCGCTGTGGATCTTTGCAGCTACTTCAGTGTTCTCTTTGGTGTCTTTGTTGCATCTCTGATTAATGCCCTTCTTGCCCGGTCTGTGAGTTTTGGTGGGCGGCCTTGTCTTGTCAGGTTTGTAGTGGTGCCATATTCTTTCCATTTTGCTATAATGGATTTAATGGTGCTCTGTGGGACATTCAAAGTTTGGGATATTTTTTATAACCCAACCCTGATCTATACTTCTCCACAACTTTGTCTCTGACCTGTTTGGAGGCGCCTTGGTTTTCATGTTGTTTGCTTCGTAGTGTTGCAGAGTCAGGGTCCTTCCAGAACAGGTTGATTTATACAGACATCATGTGACAGATCATGTGACACTTTGATTGCACACAGGTGGATCTTAATGAAGTAATTATGTGACTTATGAAGTGAATTGGTTGGAGCAGCTCTTATTTAGGGGTTTCATACGAAAAGGGGGTGAATACTTATGCACACTCCGGATTTCTGTTTTTTCATCTTAATTATTGTTTGTGTCACAATAAAACAACAATGTGCCCCTTTAAAGTGGTCGGCATGTTGTGTAAATCAAATGGTGCTCACCCTTCAAACATCCATTTTAATTCCAGCCAAAACAGGACAACCACCAAGGGGGATGAATACTTTTGCAAGGCTCTGTAAGTGTCTGGGCTTAAGTTCCTTCTTACCGTCCTGGGTTTTATTTCTGGGCTTTTATGAGAACATGTAGGTGTGTCTACTCACCATAGAGCTCCGCCCCTTGTTTCCAGCCTTTCTAGCTGGGACAGCATTTTGAGCATTTGACAGATGTGTACAGATGTTAATTGATCCAGAACCTCAGAAGGTTTCACTTTCGTGTGTGTGTGTGAATAGCAGCTGCGTTCCCTGCACCAGTCTCTGAACGCAGACGGAGCGGTGAGCCCTCTGAGCCTGTACACGTCTCCGTCTCTGCCCAACATCTCTCTGGGTCTGCCGGCTAACGCACACATCACCGTGAGTCCTGCACCACATCTTCACCATCCTCCCTTACACACCATCACACGCTCTGACGTCCGTCTGTCGTCTGTCATCAGGCTCCTCAGAAGCTCGGGGTCCAGCCAGAGGCGGAGCGGCAGGTGCAGGGGGTGCGTCAGGGAGGCGTGTTGGGGAAGTTCGGGAGCAGCTCATCCGTGTCCGTGTGTGTGGACTCGGAGCCACCGTCGGCCGCAAACAGTCACAGCAGCCACAGCTCGCTACTGCAGCACGTCCTCCTGCTGGAGCAGGCCCGGCAACAGAGCGCACTGCTCGCAGGTAACACACACACACACACACACACACGCGTTCAGGTACTGGTTATGAAAACCAAGTGGTCATTAGCAGTGGTGTTAATACTCCCTCGCTCCCGTCAGTGCCCATGTACGGCCAGTCGCCGTTGGTTACGGGTGAACGGGTGTCCAACAGCATGAGGACGGTCAGCAAGCTGCCGCGGCACCGTCCGCTAGCGCGCACGCAGTCGGCTCCGTTACCGCAGACCCCACAGGCGCTGCAGCACCTCGTCATCCAGCAGCAGCACCAACACTTCCTGGAGAAACAGAAACACTACCAGCTCAACAAGGTAACACTCACTAACGAGCGGAAAGAAATGACCGGTCGGTGTTTATAAATATCGGCACCCACAGTTATTACTTGTTTATAATTTTGGCTCATTTGGTTGATTATTTTATAACGAGGTTCATAAATAAATAATACGAGTGTTGTTTTTCACTCGTTATTTTCCTGTAACAGCGCAGCTCTTATACCGCAAATATAAAATTCACATCTTTCAATTAGATCCTCTCCAAAGGGGCGGAGCTTCCACGCCAACCCCCAACCCATCCAGAAGAAATAGAGGAGGAGCTTACCGAGACAGCAGAGATGCAGGAGGAGTGGGGGGATGGGCCTGAGCGTGTGAGGGAGGGGCTGAGCAAAGAAAGTTCGGGTGAGACCACGCCCCCTTCTGAGCGCGTGGTCCCGCTGAAAGGCGAGAGCACTGAGAGCGACCTGGAGGAAGAGGATGACGAAGATGAAGCCATTGAGTTGAAGGAGTGCGATGAAGAGGGCGACCCCTACAGGCAGGTAAGGAGGCGGAGCTTTCTTTTCTTATTCATTTCAAACCTGTACGTCTTTATTAAGGCGCCATGAGACGGTATATGTCCGAGAGTTTTCCTGATATTTTTCTATATCTATAAATCTACTTTTTTGCTTTGTGTGAATATAAAGTCAGAAGCAGATGCTGTGACGTGTCCAAAAAATGTTCGGTATTAATAAATTATAGAAATGCTGTGGAGAGCCGGCCCTCGAGCATCTGGTGCTGCTCCTCTGAAACCCTGAAAGTGTTTTTTTTTTTTTTGTTTGTGTGTTTTTGGGGGGTTTTTTCTCAGCACTTCCTTGATCTTTGAGCGTGTTTTCCATGAACCGAGCTGCTCTTTGTTATTTCATCACTCAGTCCTACTGTCTGTTATATTTGGCTCTGTTTTTCCTCTCGTACTCTTGTTCAGTTCCTTTGTGTAACGTCCTTCAGCCTTTGCACTTTATCACGTTGCGAAACCGGCGCTGATGAAATCGGGTTCGTGCTGACGCACGTCGCCGAGCTGCGCTGATGTCTGTCCTCTGTCCCACACAGTGCTGCAGCCCGAGTGCGAGACGTGTGCATGTGTGTGTGCACACGTACACAAACAGTTCAGCTTTAATTAGAGAAAAGAGGAACACAGGCCACACCTCCTTCACTGGGACTGACAGTAACACAGGCCACACCTCCTTCACTGGGACTGACAGTAACACAGGCCACACCTCCTTCACTGGGACTGACAGTAACACAGGCCACACCTCCTTCACTGGGACTGACAGTAACACAGGCCACACCTCCTTCACTGGGACTGACAGTAACACAGGCCACACCTCCTTCACTGGGACTGACAGTAACACAGGCCCCACCTCCTTAAGTTACACAGGCCACACCTCCTTCACTGGGACTGACAGTAACACAGGCTCCACCTCCTTCACTGGGACTGACAGTTCCACAGGCCACACCTCCTTCACTGGGACTGACAGTTACACAGGCCACACCTCCTTCACTGGGACTGACAGTTACACAGGCCACACCTCCTTCACTGGGACTGACAGTTACACAGGCCACACCTCCTTCACTGGGACTCACATTTACACAGGCCACACCTCCTTCACTGGGACTCACATTTACACAGGCCACACCTTCTCCACTGAGACTGACAGTTACACAGGCCACACCTCCTTCAATGGGACTGATAGTTACACAGGCCACACCACCTTCACTGGGACTGACATTTACACAGGCCACACCTCCTTCACAGGGAGAGACTGTTACACAGGCCACACCTCCTTCAGTGGGACTGACACTAACACAGGCCACACCTCCTTCACTGGGACTGACAGTTACACAGGCCACACCTCCTTCACTGGGACTGACAGTTACACAGGCCACACCTCCTTCACTGGGACAGACCGTTACACAGGCCACACCTCCTTCATTGGGACTCACATTTACACAGGCCACACCTCCTCCACTGGGACTGACTGTTGCACAGGCCACACCTCCTTCACTGGGACTCACATTTACACAGGCCACACCTCCTTCACTGGGACTCACATTTACACAGGCCACACCTCCTTCACTGGGACTGACCGTTGCACAGGCCACACCTCCTTCACTGGGACTGACCGTTACACAGGCCACACCTCCTTCACTGGGACTGACTGTTACACAGGCTACACCTCCTTCACTGGGACTGACAGTTCCACAGGCCACACCTCCTTCACTGGGACTGACAGTAACACAGGCCACACCTCCTTCACTGGGACTGACATTTACACAGGCCACACCTCCTTCACTGGGACTGACCGTTGCACAGGCCACACCTCCTTCACTGGGACTGACCGTTACACAGGCCACACCTCCTTCACTGGGACTGACTGTTACACAGGCCACACCTCCTTCACTGGGACTGACAGTTCCACAGGCCACACCTCCTTCACTGGGACTGACAGTTACACAGGCCACACCTCCTTCACTGGGACTGACAGTTCCACAGGCCACACCTCCTTCACTGGGACTGACAGTTACACAGGCCACACCTCCTTCACTGGGACTGACAGTTCCACAGGCCACAGTCTCTTTTACTCAGACTAACAGGTAACAAGGCCACACCTCCTTCACCTCATTTACTAAGACTGACATATGGAGGTCACGCCTCCTTCATTGGGAATGACCAACAGAGTCCACGCCCTCTTCACTGAATCTCCAGACAGGCAGGTCTTCTTTCGTGTACCTGACAGAGACACCGCTCCTCCTTTACTGTGACTGACAGGGAGACAGGCCACGCCTTCTTCACCCTGAATGGCAGGCACACAGGCCACGCCTTCTTCACTAGGAATAACAGGTACAAAAACCAAACCTCTTTCTCTGGGATGAACAGTAACACAGGCCACGCCTCACAGATCCACTTCGGAATTGAAGTGGGAATAAAGCAGAAGGGGATGAGTGTGAACGGAAGCTGATACATTCCTGGGAAGGACACCGTGATCACTATTTTCATTGCTGTCACGGATCTTAAAAGAAGGCATTTTTAAAAATAGATGCAATGTCCGTTTATATCGGGCTGGGGGGCACTTACTTTTGGGTAGTTCTGAAGTGGTAAATTCACTAGGTAGTGTGCACTCCGTATCCCCTATCTAGGGCACTAATATGAAGATGTGATCATACGGTGTGGTGATGGCAGCGTTGGCGCAGTGAACGAGGCACTCGTGTGTCACTGCGCATTCATTTGCATAACATAAGTCGCTCCGCAGTGGGGTGTGACGCTCATCGCTCGTCTTACACACACACACACACACACACACACACACACACACACGTGCATGTGCACCCTTGAATGAAGGATGAATGAGAGAGAGAGACTCCTCCTTCTCCCTGAGATCATTGAGGGAAAAAAGTCCAAAAAAGCATTAGAATTCATACCTCATCCTCCTGCTGCAGCACACACACACACACACACACGCCCTGCCCTATGAATGGAAGCGTCCATCTCTGACTCATCTCTCCAGGGTGAATCATCGCCTCCTCTCGCCCCCGCCTCGTCTGCCCTGCACTTCACACCCAATCACAACCCACCAGCTCTGTGTGTGTGTGTGTGTGTGTGTGTGTGTGTGTGTGTGTGTGTGTGTGTGTGTGTTAGGCGTATTACAAAGCATTCGGGGGTGGCATTGTTGTATATTGTTGAGTTTAGTCATCTCATTGAGACAGCGTCCTCTAAAACGCCTTTGTGGTCAAGCATAGATATTAGACTATTGTGCACATGCACACACACAGGTACAAAGTGTGTGTGTGGGTGTGTGTGTGCATGTGTGTGTGTGTGTCTGCTGCTTCTCCACTTGTCTCTCCAAGTGCCTGGAATACAAATGTGATCCTGCACACCCTCAGGAGATGGAGAAGGAGGGGCGAGAGAGATATATAACACACAGAGCAAGAGAGAGAGAGAGCATGAAATGCAGCATCTTTTCTAAATAAAGAGGAGGCATTGACGGAGTGTGTGTGTGTGTGTGTGTGTTTCGTCTCTCTTCTGAGTGAGCCATGTGTCTTGTCTTGCACACTGAACATGCCACACTGTTTTTTTTTTTTCCCTCTTTCTTGTTCACCAGCCATTTTTCCTCTAAGCTTCTGGAACCTTCTGAGAAGCTGAAGCTGGGTCGCACTGCAACAAGGGCTTCCTGAATTCTTCAAAAATGTTCCTTGGTTCCTGAAAACATGCCTAAATTTTAGAAAAGTTCATTTCGTTCCTGGATTTACGTCACTTCCTGAAAAAAATAAAATGAATAAACATGGTCCTAAGCTCATGAAAAGGTTCTTCAGTTCCTGAAAACATCCCTGAGATCCCTGAAAAGTCCCTTTGGTTCCTGGAAAAAGAAAAATTGACTCAATTTCTTTTCCCACATTTCTGAAAAACCTTTTTGGAAAAAAAATTCCAAAAAACAAGTTAATGAGTTTGTGAAAAGGTTCCCGTGTCCCTTTAAAGGTCTTATGAAAATGAAAACTCATGGACAGGTTCTTCAGTTCCCCTAAAGGTTCCTGAGTTTCTGGATTTCTTCATTAACTTAAAAAAAAAAAAAAAAGGTTCTGAAATGATAATGAACAAAGTTCCCGCCTGCAGCGTTCTCGCGGTAAATAGGCCACGCCTTCTTGATGTGGACTGACAGGTGAGCAGGCCACGCCTCCTCATGAGAGCCCTTGATGATCCAAGTTGATGTTGCTGGATTGTCTCTCAATAGTGAGTTCTTTAGTTCTTGGAAGAAAGTTCCTTTAAAATCATTCCCGTGTTTCCAAAAAGGTTCTTGAGTTTGTGAAAATGTTCAGTATTTTTGTGAATTTTTTTTTCTTGAAGAAGGTTTTTGAATTCCTTTAACAATTGCTTAGTTAGTTTATTTAAAAAAAAAAAAGTAAATTGATGGTATCCTGAAAAGGTTCTTAAGAACCATAAAAGGGTTGCTGAGTTTCTGAAAAAAAAAAATCTTTTTTTTAAAGTTCCTGAAAAGGTTCCTGAGTTCCTAAAATAAGGCCCTGGGTTCCTGAGTTAGCGAGTGTTTGTGGAAAGGTTCTTAAAGTTCTTGAGACCATGAGAAACTTTGGAGAAACTTGCCTACTATCTTGGATTTGAATCATGGCTCCTGACTTTTACACACACACACACACACACACACACACACACACACACACACACACACACACACACACACGCAGGCTGATAGAAAGCAGGCAGGATGGCTGTTTACAGCAGGAGAATGTGTAAGTAGCTTTTTGGCAGTTGGAGATGGTTCTGTTGGCTCCGTAGAGGTTCCTGACGTTCCTGCTCTCTGAGCTGTGTTTAGTCTGTACACAGCTACATTTATACACACACACACACACACACACACACACACACACTTTTCTGCTTGTTGTCCTCCGTGTGATTCAGTACCTGTCTGACCATCTGTAAAGAATGAAGAGCTGCATATGGAGAGCTGGAAAAGGTTCCTGAGTGAACAGATTCTTGACTTCCGGCTTCTGGGTTCCTGAAAATGTTTCTGAGCTTGTGAAGATTCCAGAGTTCATGAAACAGTTCTTGAGTTTGTTAAAAAAGGTTTCCCAGTTCCTCAAACAGACCGAGATAGCAGCAGGGTTCTTGAGTCTGGAGTCTGTGAAAAGGTTCCTGAGCTTGAGAAAGGTTGTTGCTGAAAAAAATGAAATGATTCCTGAAATGGTTCCTGATTTCTTGAACATACTCCTGGGTTTGTACAAAGCTTCTTGAGTTCATGCAAAGGTTCTTGAGCTTGAGAAAGCTTATTGAGTTCCTAAAAAAGTTCCTGGGTTCCCGAAAAGGCTCCTAGTTTTGTGAAAATATTCTTGGGTTCGTAAAAAGAATCCTGAATTTATGGAAAGGTTGCAAAGTTTGAAAAAGGTCTTGAGGTTTTTTTGTTGTTGTTTGTTTGTTTGTTTTTAATGTTCCAGAAAAGGGCCCTGAATTTGTAAGAAGGTTCTTGAGGTTTATGAAAAAATCGTTCTTGGTTCCACAGAAATTTTCTGGGTGTTCCTGAATTTGTGAAAAGGATCTTGAGTTTGTGGAAAAGGTTCATTAACAGGGTCCCTGCCTGAGATCTTGAAAACATCTTTGTAAGAAGTTCTGGGTTTCTGAAAGGGTTCCCGGGTTGCCGAAAACGTTCCTGAGTTCAAAATGGTGGATGTCATGTGAAATAATGTAGTGGGAACATTATCTAGCTTGTAGGGAAGGTCTGTACAGTATTTGTTTGTTTGGATTTTTGACAACGGCTAGCCTTAACATTAACGCTAAGTTTGCTTATGGCACCTTTAATAATTAGCATTTCCTCCATTTAGTGTGTTGTTTATATTTTTTTTTCCTCCCAGAAAGATCATCACAGGACACTGCACACAAGTTTTATAGGGTTAAAAGGAGCAGTTTTGGAATTTAAACTTTTAGGGAAAAGAGGTGGAGCCAGGGAGATCTGGGTTATTTGGAGGCGGAGCTCATTTCCAGCCTGGAAATTATATAGTGTAAATAAATATATAAATCTGAGAGAAAAAAAAATCCACCGCATGGCAGTCATATGATTCACATTTTCAGTGCAGTGTCTTTAAGATGATGTAATTATTTCAGGTCCAGAAACATTGGAAAAAATGACAGACAGCACCTTTTAAAGTGCTCGTAGATGAACTGAGAATAAATTCCTTTCCCACTTTCTGCATCCTTTCACATCCTGGGAGCGTTTTAGGATTTCTAAGGCGTAAGAAAGTCTCTGTTTTGATGAGTAATGGCTCTGAGGTCGAGGCTGAAAAAATGTGACACACACACACACACACTTTAGTTTGAAGTGTTTCTCTGTCCACAGTTCTCGGAGCAGCAGCACCTGCAGCAGCTGAACGTGTTCCAGGCGTCTCTGTCCATCACGGGAATGCCGCACAGGCCTCTGGGAAGAGCGCAGTCGTCCCCCATCACCTCCAGTCTTAAAACCACGCCCGTGGGAGAATTCCCATCAAGCACCTCTTCACTACAGGTACCAATCATCAGCAAATTGATGTGGTATAAAAAGAAAAAAAAATCACATTGTGTTGTGCTGTTAGAGGAAAATAATCCGCTTGACCGTGGTGACAGTAACCCCGTTATGGATCTGTTTATAAAGATGGAGTCATTAGGGTTGGGGTTGAGTCCTCCTGTCCGTTTGTCGCATCTCGCGCAGGTCTGGTGTACGACACACTCATGCTGAAGCACCAGTGCATGTGCGGGAACACACACATCCACCCGGAGCACGCCGGGCGCATACAGAGCGTGTGGTCCAGGCTGCAGGAGACGGGACTGCTGGGCCGCTGTGAGGTGAGAGCGCCGCCTGCTGGCACGCCATACCAACTACAACCTTATTGTTTTTCCCGATAATGAGAAAGTGTGTGAAATTTAAACACACACTTCAGAGACCACCATTTTGTGTTGAGTCAGTTATCCACTCAGTATTTAAAGCTACTGTGGTGTGGGTTTACAGCAACAATGAAAACGTTCTCAAACAGTAAAACCTGTCTAGATGCAAATAATTTATCTGGAGTATTCCTTCACTTTCATTTTGACCTGCATGAAAAAGCTGTTTGACTGAAAATGGAATCAGGGCGTCGTATATTTTACCATCGTTACTGTTCAACACCAGATAAATAATAAATACTGAACTGAACACAAAAGCAAAGCAGTAGAGCAGTTGGGGTTAGGTGCCTTGCTCAAGGGCACTTCAGACATTCCTACTGGTCCAGGGAATCAAGCCAGCGACCTTTGGGTCCCAGAACTGCTTCTGTGACCTTAGGTCTTCTGTATGTGCTGTAACAGTGCGGATGAGAAACACTTCACCTTCATCACAGTTCAGCCTGCACCAGTTTAAGGAGGAAGAGCTTCAGAATGATAACGCTTGTGTGTGTGTGTGTGTGTGTGTGTGTGTGTGTGTGTGCGTGTGTGTGTGTGTGTGTAGAGGATCCGGGGCAGGAAGGCGACCCTGGATGAGATCCAGACGGTGCACTCGGAGTATCACACACTGCTGTACGGCACGAGTCCCCTCAACCGCCAGAAACTCGACAGCAAGAAGCTCTTAGGTCAGGAACTCAGTGAGGACACTTCCTCTTACACACTCCTTCATCTATCTCTCTCTCTCCCCTCCCTCCCTCTCTATCTCTCTCTCTCCATCTCTCTGTCTTTCTTTCTCTCCCTCTCTCTCCCCCTCCCTCTCTGTCTTTCTCTCTCCCCCATCTCGCTGTCTCTCTCTCTCCCTCTCTCTCTCCGTCTCTCTCTCTCTCTGTCTTTCTTTCTCTCCCTCTCTCTCCCCCTCCCTCTGTCTTTCTCTCTCTCTCCCTCCCTCTGTCTTTCTCTCTCTCTCTCTCTCCCTCTGTCTTTCTCTCTCTCCCTCCCCATCTCTCTCTCTCCCCCT
Source organism: Neoarius graeffei (assembly GCF_027579695.1). Lineage (NCBI taxonomy): Eukaryota > Metazoa > Chordata > Actinopteri > Siluriformes > Ariidae > Neoarius > Neoarius graeffei. Next base: position 8,832,380 of record NC_083584.1, read on the forward strand.
CCCTCTCTGTCTTTCTCTCTCTCCATCTCTCTCTCTGTCTTTCTCTCTCTCTCCCCATCTCTCTCTCTCTCTCTCTCTGTCTTTCTTTCTCTCTCTCCCTCCCATCTGTCTCTCTCCCCTCCCTCTCTCTGTCTTTCTCTCTCTCCCTCTCTCCGTCTTCTCTCTCCCTCTCTCTGTCTCTCTCTGTCTTTCTCTCCCTCTCTCTCTGTCTTTCTCTCTCTCTCCTCCCCATCTCTCTCCCCCTCCCTCTCTCTGTCTTTCTCTCTCTCCCCCTCCCTCTCTGTCTTTCTCTCTCTCTCTCTCCCTCCCTCCCTCTGTCTTTCTCTCTCTCTCCCTCCCTCTCTGTCTTTCTCTCTCTCTCTCTCTCTCCCCCTCCCTCTGTCTTTCTCTCTCTCTCTCCTCCCCATCTCTCTCTCTCCCCCTCCCTCTCTCTCTGTCTTTCTCTCTCTCTCTCTCCCCTCATCTCTCTCTCTCTCTTTCTCTCCCCTCCCCATCTGTGTCTCTCCCTCTCTGTTTTTCTCTCTCCCCATCGCTCTCTCTCCCTCTCTCTCTGTCTTTCTCTCCCTCTCTCTCTCTGTCTTTCTCTCCCTCTCTCTCTCTGTCTTTCTCTCCCTCTCTCTCTCTGTCTTTCTCTCTCTCTCTCTCTCTCTCTCTCCATCTACTATTATATAGTAACAGTAGTAATAAATCGTAATAAATAAACTAAGCTGTCTGTTGTGTTCATTTGTGGTTTGATACTGGGACACACACACACACACACACACACACACACGCGCGCGCGCGCGTGTCACTGGGAGCCGTCCCTGCTCCCCCATTTCTGGAGGAGATTCTCCACCCGTAATAATGAAACTCCGCCTCCAGCCAACGCTCACTTCCGGTCTGCTGCACCACTGAAGCTGAACCTTGTCTGACAGAAGCTCGAGTATTTTTAGGCTCTAGACTTTTCTGCCACCTCCGCTTCTGAGTCACCAGGCGGGAGGGAAAGTGTGTGTGTGTGTGTGTGTGTGTGTGTGTGTGTGTGTGTCAAGCGTGGGTTGTGCAGGAGATGTTGGCTGCCATTATCTTCACTCCTACTGCATGGTTTTACGATGGGTTTCAACCTTC